>NC_060241.1:29776326-30079357 GCF_021155785.1 Neodiprion fabricii
CTGCCTCGTACTTTTGGCATCAAAGAAAGCCCGTTAGAAATGAAATTGGTCGGAATAACAATATTTTGGCATTCGGGTAACGGGACGTTGAATTTTCTATTCGGCAAAGGGAAATGCGTAAACGATAGCCTGTTTCTTCTTTTTCGGATCTTCCTTTATACCTACGCGATATCGCGCATTGCGTTCGGCTGACAAAATTCACCTAATTCACGTCGTGTATAACAATCCGGCAACTTGGCCAATTAATAAATCGGACGAAATATGCGATCTTGTAAGTATAAAGCAGAGAACCCGAGGCCATTCACAATATTTCGCAAAGTTTCCAACTGTATTATATTCGTGTTTAGGTCGCCCTATTCGCCGGTATGAATTCGCGATCGCTTTGAATACTGCCTCTCTGATTTAGTATCGCCATTGTTATATCGGCCTATTCTATAACAGTAACGTACTTCTGTTACGTAAATGGCTCTATAAATTGAATCGTCTATGAGACATTGTATAAATGTTTTAATTTCTTTGTTGAATGCTCTTCTTGCGATCTTGTATTATATTATACACTAATTTTGCTTCGATAATTATTGTACTGGCAGTCGCATTCGAAATTTTCAATGTTCAATGTGGCGGGGATGATGCGGAGAATGCAGCGGCCGCAGAAGCATTTTATTATAATTATAGATTCTCTGATTATTCATCCTCCACTATGGTTCCATTATATATATAATAATCGCTGCAGTTACGCACAATATCATGTACTGATCTTTTTTCTACTCCGTATAATTTTTGATATTTTATACGTGTATTCAAGTGACAGATCTTTCTTAATATTCTCACCGTTACTATTATGATTATTTACATTATTATTATCGTACAGTGTGCAACTTTAGGTTAAATTCCTTACTAATTACCTTGTACTAATATCTTGTGCTGATTTATGGGCTAGAACTTTGAAGATCATTAGTAGTAACAATATCTTGACCGAACATTGGATCAATTTACTACTTATCGCGTATGGCGTCGGTTGTACAATCGCATTATTGCACATGGATAAAAAGCCCGTCGAGGTCTTGAATGATCACTTTAAAATCTACACAGAGTGCTGCTTTATTTTGACACACTTATTTAACAACGTGTTTCGGAAAATTTTAACTTTCAAAATCCTCTTTTCTGACGCTTCCTCTTTGTCACCGAAAAGCTAAAGGGTTTAAATTAAGATTGTAAAGTGACATCAGGGCTACGAGCGTGAAGCAAATTTCACCTCGCACTCGTCGAGCGAAGTTGTTGAACGTTTTTGACAAGTTCGCCAAACTTCGCTTAGCGCGTTAATTGAACTTCTTCTTTACGATACACGAAAGAAAGAGTTAAGTAACTTTGAAATTTATCAGAATATTTCCACAAAGTCTATTTATCCGACACTCGTTCTCAATTGTCCGATACCTGCACTTTTAGATCGTCTTACATCGTGCGAGGTGAATTTTCTGGCTCTTTTATCAATGTCTTTTTAATAGTGACGTAAAAAATCCCCCCATATAACTCACGCCCCGATCCGCGAAATGCGGCTCACGTTCCTCCGAGATACGAAATCGTAGGCGTGGAAACTAAATCGGCAGGTGTTCAGAGAATTTTCAATATCACATTGCATAAATTTGGGATTAAATTTACAAACATTGTTTGGGAACTCGAAAATCACTACCGTTAATTGTTATACGAATGAGAAACGTCTTTAACTCACATAATATACCACCTTATAATTATATACACAGTGTTCAAATTTGAATCAAAATTTCTAGTTGCAAAGGACAATTAGCACTGTATTCAACTGTCACTTTCAACGTGTAATGATTCGCGAGTACATTATCGTATAAAAAATGAGAGCAAATGAAAAATTCGATTAAAATTAACAATTGTCTCGCTAAGAAGCTGATGAAGGGTGACCCATCCGGTTAAAGAAAAAGTAATCCTGTACATGTAGGTAGACATATGCCGTGATACGAAGTTGTATAAGGTAGGTTTGATAACCTGTATTTGGTTTGAATGAATGCAGAGTGTTTCACGAGCGAGTATCGGCGAAGTCTGAGCCCAAAGGGGCAGCTCTACTTGAAGGCCGACATCGAGGGTAAGCCTGACCTAACCTTTTCTCATCGCTTCCCCAGGACCTTGTGCCGTTTCGTTACACCCTCGAACCACACACGACGCCTTCATTCTTCCCGACTGCTATCGCGCATTATCTATTACTGCATACGTACGTGTACACACACGCAGACACCTTGGCGCACGCCTTTCTGCCATAATGTGAGAGAAGTCGCTATCGCTTGCCTGCTTGCCTCCGATCCCCCACCTCGGCCCCCTTCCAACTTCTCTTACTCATAGAATATACGTCGTACATCTATTCCCGTCGTCCTTTCACTCGCAATTACCGCCGTCATTCGTTGTTTATCAATTATTAGACGCATTTTCACTCTTGTTATTTATACACGCCTCACACCGTTGGTCTTGTCAATTTCACCCGCGCTGCTGACAGCTTTTCAACATCGCTCTCGACACTCTCCATCACCTTGTTTACCCGCGCATCATACTCACGCCAAGGGGTTGGCCATTCTTCCTTAAGTCAGGTTTACGCTAATTCGAGCATTGGAAGCTTTTGAACTCGCCCAAAGTCACTTAGCCCTCCGCAGGCCGACACGGACGATATCGGCTAAGCTGACTTTCTCACTTATCGGTGTCTCGGGAATTTTTCACTGTTCAGCAATTTCTACTAATTCGCTTATAGAAAATTTCGGAATATGAAGCGGGCACCTAGATGAAAGCCCAGGACGAAATCGTCCATGTTAGCCGGCAACGTCAGTAAAAAATCACACGCCGGCGGAGGTTTGAATGTCAATTCACTCGGGGTCGATTTAAGCTTTATCAAGTCCTTCGGGTGTACGCTGGTTCATAGAAGCAACGATCAACCCCTCGGCCTTTGTCGCACAATAGATGAACATTACACTAGCTGGAAATGCTTCGCAATAACATCGCTTATTGCAGTTATACTCGGGTAGCGTCGCGATAGTCAACGATAGCTCTTCTGCATTACGGCCGGTGAAAAGAGCTTTTTTCACATTTTGTACCCACGCATTGTCTCTGGTGTTCGTTCTGCACGAAATCATTAGCGGCAAGTGTCTTCACATTTTGTAAGTGCGTAACGGTATTTAAGACTCACCTATTCAATTAAACCTATTCAACGTCTGTATTCGCTAGGAAAATCTGAAAACCACTATAAGGGTCTTAAAAAAAGTCTTCCGAATTTCCAAAAGTGAATTCTCGCAATTTAAATGATTCAAAATGCTCTCCAATGGTTCTGCAATATCGTCGTTCGCTAATTAATTTTCACGAAGTTTCAATTTGATATCATATATTTAGACTTTCCTGAATTAAATGTCCTTGCGTATGATGTATGATTTATACGTGAAGCATCGAGTAATATATGCTTCGTTTTACGTATTACAGATGTTGTAGAGTAATATCTTGCTTTTCAAACGCGGAGTCAAGAAGAAAAAATTATCCCGAGTCTTGAGAATAGCGATACATTCTCACCACAATAATCATTTGTGTGATATTTTTAACCTTTATATTTATGTATTTGTGCTTTTTCTGAGTTAAGTATTGAATTGGTTAGCAAAAAAAAAAAGTTTACAGTCTCAGGTTAACAGAATTAAATTAATTTTACATAAAAAATAATATAAATATGGCACACGATATTTTTTTGTAGTTTTATTGGAAAATATTTGAAATTTTTGATTAGTGTTATTTTTGATCGCTGATATCTTTGAAACCTTTGATCTGAGGAACTTTGATCTTCATACGTTTTTTGTAGAGCGTGAAATTTCCTACAAATCTCTTTTTTCAGATTGTTGTTACGATGAACCGTTCCAAAGTAATAAAAATTCAAAAATAAAAAAAAAAATTTCTCGTGTTATTTAAATGAAAAATAAAGAAATGGATAGAGGCAAACCTTCCTATTGATATTAAGAGCTCACATTGGCGCCAAAATTTTTGTTTTTAGATATACTATCAATTTTTGGACACCATAAGAAAAAAAAAAAAATTCGCCTTTTTTTGAAACACTCTAATATACACATATGACAATTATGTAATTATATAATTATCTGCACGTGACACTCGTGTATAAAAAATATGACAAAATTATAATGCATGGAAAGTTTTGCAGTTCTCGACAAAAAAAAAAACAAAAACAAGCAAAAGAATTTTTAAACTTATATTTGTACGTACATACGCATACGTACCAACGTAGTAAATTACTTACAGTCCCCGCATAGAAATTGTTCTACGATATAAGGTGTTCGTCAACTCCTTGGCATACAGTTAACGTGTATGAAATTACTTGTGTACGCGTCAGAGAGAAATTGCATGCAACGTGGCCCTTTCAGAATTAATTTCATTGCTAGTCTAGACAAAAATTAATGTTCATAATTGAGTTTAGCCGTTAATATGTTCGCTCGTAGCTTATATTTCATTCTGGTACTGCACAGTAGGGTGGTTCTTCTTTTTTTCTTCTGAATTTCTTCGCGCTTACCTTCCAAAGTAATCAACGTATACAGAAGAAAAATTGGCTGCAACCCTGAATTTTTCGACAACTCTAACACGCCCCGCCAAACGGTAGAATTTTTATATCGATCAAATTCGGAGTTCCGGCCAAGTTTTTTCCATACGTCCGGCATGATCAAAATAAGAACCATCTTACTGTACAGCCTTCGGAACGTAGCAGTTTTGATCTGTATTTAATGAAATTTTTTAAGCTACGAAAAAAAAATTTGCTTTCCAAGAAGAAGTAAACAAAAAATACTTGTAGCTGTATTTTCATAAACCGGTAGGCGTTCAACTCCGCAGCATGCCCATGGCTGTAGGTTACGTTAAAAATATTAATTAATAAAAATAAAAATTAAATAACGCCATATCGGACAATTGCTCTCGTGAGAATATAATCAATTCCGTGCGATAATAACCGTCATCGTGATGAAATTTATTTGTGCTTACGCCTGCACGATGCCTACGCGTGTATAATGTAACACAAGCCGTCACACGCGTTAAAATCGCAGCAACAAACACGTTTATCTCATATGGTAAAATTTGCAGATCAGGCGTATCAAGGCCATAGATGTTATTTAACATGTTCTGCTAAATTGCGATACGCGATAACGACGATGATGCAATGAAATTAATTATGGAAAAACTGAATTCCTTCAGTCTGGTGCCGCAGTGTAATTAAGTTAACCGTGAATTAATTATTTCCTGTGGTACGTTACTCCTAACGGTTACACTGCGCAGAATACGAAGTGAAAACGTGACCGATCGAGTATCCTTATCACTTGGTATTCCGAGCCTGTAAAAGCCTGCGCTACACTTGGAAAATTTACTATACCGTATAAAATATACTAGGTATACTATACTTTCCTAGGAAAAACGAGGCGTTTCCTTGGCGCGAAATAAACGTATAATAATAATAGAATGGTATAAAAATAAAAGCGAGACGAAAATCGTGGGGGTGAAACGTCCCTCGACCCCCGCGTAACGAATTGCGGCTGCTTTAATCTTGTATAATCCAAATGCATACGTTATACCTACTTGTTATGCTTCACTGTAGCGGGCTTACGAATAGCTGCTGAAATCGCAAATGTATTCCTCAGCACGTTCGGAAGCAGTTCGCATAGGTGCTCTGTTACATCGTGCGTTTAATTCCACGCGTGAATCTTGCGCGTGAGCGAAGGCCAATTCACGTTGATCACTCATTTACATTTATTTACTCGTTTACTTGTTCATTGTATTTTACACACAGATAACCTCTATCCCTTCTCAAAAATCGTTTAGCAAAAATTACAAATGACCCTACCGATTAGACATTTCTTTATTATTATTATTTCGGTAGGACCGACTGCGCCTCCAAGCAGCAATTTCCCTTTCGAGGACCTGACAGATGCGGAGGACTCGCTTGTCAGCGACACGGAGGAGAAAATCGGTATTCCCTAGTTTCACTCATTACTGTTACGTTGACGGTATGCGTTTATCGACGACGTATCGCACAATACGTATAATTCTCTGTATTCGCAGACGCATGGGTACGTGAAAATGTTTTTGCGCCGTAACGTCTCTGCACTCGAGTTTTAAGTTTTTCAAAATTCGTTTCACCGTGTAAAGTCGATAAATTAATAAATTCTTTCACAGAACTGCGACAACCCGGCGCAAGAATAATAGTATCAACAATATACCAATTAGCCTTAGCGTTGAATAAAACTTATCGCTGAAGGATTTCTAGTGCCTTGGCATATTTTCGCCTCGTTTAAAAGAAATCGAATCAGCATACAAGTAGTTCTGTGGTAATGTGCGAACACGTATCATTACACCTGTACACATAAATAATGTTGTTTGAAAAATTTGCTTCGATCGTAGGAATTAGGATAATTGTGTCTCGTGTGTTTCGTGCCCTTTCTTTTACGATTAATTCTCTTCAGTTTTTCGCCTGTGCCATAGTACGTATGTATAGCTACTGTACTATACCACTCATAGTTATCATAGTCGTGTTTAGGTGGCTCCGTCCACATGTGTGCGTGTGTTGTGTTTTTCCGCCTAGGCGTAATATAACGTAGCAGCAACGTAATACGTTAGTTTGTGTACACTTACGTACGACATATGTAACGTAAATACCCTCCGTTTGTCCGTCTGTCCGTCCGTCCATCATTTTGTCACGTGCAGACAATTAAACCTACGTTGTACATGTTAGTTAATTTTCTCATCAATTTTACACCGTAGGTATACGTGTTTATATGCAAATAGTTATTCGTGGTTTGCGGATAAGCTTTTACCATTCGTTCGCTCCGCAGTAGCGTTCATATAGTGGCGTATAAATCGCCAAATATTCGGATAGTGTTCTTCTTTTATTTTTTTTTTTTTATCACTGTGATTATTGTGTCAATATTGAGGTTAGAGATATTGCAGATCGTAACAAAGCCCATTTAAATTCAACGAGAGTAGATATGTTCCCAGTTCGTTGAATATAGAGCTTTTCTATCTCTTCGAACGATATGCAATGCACGAGTAATGAGTACGTATTCGTGAAAAAACAAACAAAAAGGAAAAAACACATCTGGTACGGTACGAGTAGTCACGTGTGTGCATTGTTTTTAAAATTGCGAAAATATTAACGTTTTCCGATCAGGTACGGAGCCGTTATTTCGAGTATCGACGAATGAAAATAGAGATTATGAAATAGAGAACATTCCAACATGTTGTATCGAATATAGCACAAAAAGCAAAAAGAGAGGAAGAGAAATTGCGGGACGGGTTCGGAAATGCAGGGTAATCGAAAGAGGAGGCGAAAGCGGAGGAATATAGAAGGACGGTGGGGAAAGAAGGAAGGAGTAATCGATTTTGAAGACAAATAGAGCCGCGGTTTCGCAGTTAGTCGAGAGTTTGCAGATTGAAACAATGCCCTGCACCCTGCTACGTCGCGTCGCCGAACCGCAACGCGAACCAACGAACGTTGTTCACATTCAAGCGCCGTTCCAATAACGTTTATACGACGCAGGTCGGTGGATGATAGCCTCGTATCGTGTTTAGAAAACGAATCGCGAGTCAATATCAACGGACCCAATCTTTCCAAGTCCGTTGCGGAATTTTGGCAAAGACGTGGAAATTCGTGGAAGTAGCGAGACCGCGCGTCGTTTCCACGAGTTCCGGCTTTCGTTTTATCCTTACTTTCATTTACCTCATAACCTGCACTTATATAGCCAGGCGGTAAAATTTTATACTTGACATTTTCCAGGCGCCGTGTCATTTCCGTCTTTTTTAAATTTTATAAGTAGGTATGTATAGACGCAAAAGTCATACCTGCTCTCAAATCAAGTAAATGCAAGCTATTTAGAACGAAAACAAAAAGTAAAAAAATAGAAAAGGAAGGAAGGAAGAAAGAAAACATGATTATAATTGCGACCGTTATTCGATGTTACTCTTCGGTACGAACAAGTTTTGTTACGAGTTAAAAATTACTCCCGCATTCATTGATTCACTTTTCTTACTATATACAAGAAACGCGATTTTTAATGCTCCCATATTTAATTATTGAGCTGTGCGATACTTACGAATAATTCATAATTCTTCCGCAACGCTTAAGTTTATCGTCTATTTGTTTATTTTCGAATATCAATACCAGGTATATGTATATTAGAGTATGCAAAAAAAGAAACATTTTTTTTTTCAAACGTGCATCAAAATTTCAGTAGAGCATCTCAAATAGTATATCTCATCTACATATGACCGCTCAATATTGATATTTAGAGGTGTCTGTTTTGTTTCCTCCATTTTCCATTTAAATAACACATAACGAAAATCGGAAAACTTTAGAATTTTATTTTTCGTAAACGGTTTGACTTATGAACTATCTAAATACAGATTCTTGTAGGAAATTTCACGCTCTATAAAAAAGTACTGGAGCAAAATTTTCCTAACTTTAGCTGATTAATAGATTTTCAAGATGATCCAAAGTTCATAGGCGAATATCTCTTAATCGGCCAGAGATAGGAAGATTTGATCTTTGTACTTTTTTATAGAGCACAAAATTTCCTTAAAGAATTTGTATTTAGACAGTTTATAAGTCAAGCCTTTTACAAGAAAACAAATTTTCTAAATTTTCCGATTTTCTTTACGCGTTATTTAAATGGAAAATAGAAAAAAAATAAGCATCTCTGAATATCAATATTAAGAGCTCATATTTAGATGAGATATACTATTCGAGATGCTCTACCAAAATTTTAACGCACGTTTGAGAAAATGATTTATTCTTTTTCTTTTGGCTCACCCTAATGTATACATACACATTATACATAACATAGTATACATGTAAGCGTTTCAAACGTTCGTGACATCAAAACTACCGTATTAATAATATATTTTGCCTGCTACCGTTTCGTTATTACGTTAATTGCTTCTGAAACATCGTATCATTTTAATGTACAGCTTCATCGATATTCCCCGCTTCAAAGCTAGCATTTATACTAAATACATGTTTGTCATTGTCGTTATTTCGTCTATGCATCGTTCTGAGTGTTCGGTGTTGCGTCGCAAATAGAAATAGCACTTGCATATTATTCGTACATGCATAAATATATATGTATATGTATGTATATATATATATATATATTGCTTTTATTTGACACGTTTGGGCAATCAGCGCCGCAGAGATTTACAATGGGATCTCTCCTCTGTGCTGGTTACTACAATAAACTGAACGCACATGAACTGGGAAGCCACAGTGTGTGCAAACCAATTGACCGAATTGGTTAATTCCGTCTTGTTACATCTATTAAAACGATTTCTTACTTTGCGCGCAGTATTTCTTCCGATCTCTTGTTGTTGGAAACTTATTCACGCCTTGAAAATTGGCGTTCATTGAAACGCTCTACCACTTCTTACGCTGTTGTAAGAAGCATTGAAAGCGTCGAGCATATTCTGATGCTGTGCAGTCAATGGGTTTGGAAACACACTCTGGCATCAAACCGGGGCCCTGAGATAGAGAATCAAGCATTGTGTGTGGCTTTCTTTCGTCTAGAGTTTTTATCACCAGATGATTAAGATATGTTGCATTCTGTTCGCATACCACTTTGCACTCTTGCTGCAGTTGCGTGTTGACTTTTTTTTTTATTCTTTTTTCTCAAATGCCTTTTCGTGTCGATATTCCGGATACACTGCATAATTAACTGCCTGCGGAAAAAACAATTCAACAGCACTTGGTTGGTTTTGACAACGACTATGCAGAATGATTTAAATCGTGAATCGCGTGACGCAAATCTAATTTGAATTTGCCCGCGGTTCGTGTTCGAGAAGGGCTTAGCATCTCGGATCTTTGCACTTCTAGTGCTTTCGGGCACTGTACTCGTGGTTTGTCGGCAGCACACCGATCAGCTACCGTCAAAGTTTTATTCGATTCAACCGAGGAATTTTCAACAACGGTTCTCTCTTGCATCCGTGCGTCTACACCTTGAATACCTAATTTGAGGGACGGCACAGCAGCTACAACTCGCCGTTTGCCACTGTATAGTGCCCATATAATCTCCAATTCCCACGTAAACATTTTCAATCTGCAAAAAGCCACTCGGGTTGAATTGCGATTTCCAAAGTTATCGATAGTATGAGAACAATTTATCACCAATGGTCGAATGACCTCTCCGTCAGATTGGAAATCGCCCGATGTGAGTAAGTGGGAAAAGCGGTGTGAAAAGCATTCGTGTCGCACCGTGGAAATGACACTTTCAATTAACTCTAGCATCTCGTTTTAGAATCCTTCACGAGTCAAGCAAACTCCTTGGAGGCTGTTTCTTCATGGGACGCGAAACGCATGCTGATTTATGCACAAGAAGCATTTGGAAGGACTTGTTACTTCACCTGATAACTCAATTACTTGAATTGAACAAATACAACGCGTCTCAGCCTCAAGCCATATCATAGATTCGCCATTTCGAACCACTTACCGAACGAATTCATTCGTTTTTATACAACGGCATCCAAAATTTAAAGAAACTAGCGAAAAAGTCCCGCATCTTAAGTTTCAACGAAGCTAAAGGACTCCCCGGCAGGAAGTTTAGAGATTACAGTAACGTCCAGTCCTAAAAGTCGGCCACCCTTAAGTGTTCCTATACCGTTTTGCGTGGCTCGTCGCTGATGGTCCTCATTCGCGTCGGATTATCTTATTTCTCTAGATCGCGACGCGAGTTGAGGGTCGCGCTGTTTCCGGACCGAGATAACTACCTCGACAGTTTTCAGGGAGAAAATCTAGAGGAAGAATATATCAGCGCGAGACGAGTCATTTTCTTTGTATTTTTTAAAAACCAGAGGATTTTTCCGAGGAACATTGAGAGGTGCGGGATGCACCGCAAAAAAAAAAATCGCCACAATTCCCCGGAGGTATGGATGCGGATTTCATTCGCTACTGTCGCAGCGAATGTAGGACCCGTCGTAAAGGTGGGACCCTTGATTCTCCAAATCTTTATTCGCGGCGCGTCGCAAGGCTGCAGCAATATACCTACTAGCTCCTATCCCGATGCATAATAGAACAATTTACGCCCCTAGCCTCTGGAGGACCCTCTACTTTTTATTGCCGTGTATTTTTACGTGTAGGAAGAATCATTCTGGATGGAAAATCGTTGTTGAAATCGACCGATTGCACGCGGTTCTATTCATAGAGAAAAGAAAACAGGATGCGACATAATTATTGCAACGAAAATCGTTATCGTGATTTGCTGCCTGTAAACGATTTCGTTGTTTCTGCGATAGTTTTTTCTTTTCTTTGCTTTTGTTTTTTTTTTTTTGTCTCAGTTTCTATTTTCGTTGAGCTTACGAAGCAGCGATGAAAATCGTTCGACGCGTCCACCGGATGTTGTTCTATAATTTTTCCGATTCTTGCACATGGCCAAGCAGGACGAGTCGGATGTCCGCACTTCATGGCACCGGAAGTTATTCAACGACGACAGTACGGGAAGGCTGGAGATGTTTGGGCGGCCGGAGTTCTTCTCCACGTTCTCTTGACCGGCAGCTTACCCTTCATCGGGGCCCGTGATCGCCTGCGCGAAGCCATCTGCAGGGGGCGGGTACAGGTACGTTACGAACTGCGTAAAGCATACATGATGAAAATTTAATTTGCACGAAACGAGGGCAAACAATCTGACTGGAGTCCTCAAGTAAATCTACCGATGTTTGATTTACTGATGGAACGTACTCTATGTTTATTGATTCATGAAACGCGAAAGGAAAGAGACGCTTTATTTTGTCGATAGTTCCATGGTCAAAATTATTGAATCTGAATTTTCTGTCTACGTTTCTAAATTTTCAACATGAAGCGCTACTTTTTCATGTGAGATAGACATTACTCAACGAGTTTGGCATACCTGGCGCAAAAATCTTTTCAACTTAGTTTTTTTAAATCAATCACGCAAGCATAAGAGAAAAGAAATTTAAAAAAAAAACAGTGATAATAAACACAGCAGTAATAACAATGAGCAATCTGTTCATCAGTCGAAAAGAAGATTTATAAAAAATTTTATGCGGCTTATGAAAGATGCAAAAGTTTAACCGACTGCCATTTCGTAATCTAAAGTTGCGGGAAGAAGTTGAATAGGTTAATGGCGCATCTTCTCCGAGTACCTACTTAAGATTTCCCTGACAAATTTTATCCAACTCGGTCGAGTTTTTCCTCGAAAGTTCAAGACATAAAATCGATTTCGCGTACACTGTACATATACACGCTCAAAATGCTAGCAAAGTGTAACACGCCAGGCATAGAGCACATGCGTCCAAGTTAAAGAAGAGAACTTATTTTGCAAAGCGAGGCGTTCTTCGGATTAGGGTCTAGAAGTAAAATAGCCACACGATAGAACGGCGAGGCTTGAGCTAGCATCCGGAATTAGCAGCCAAAAGTTCTGAAGTTCGTTCTAATAAAGTTATGAAATCCGAAAATCAAAATTTCTTGAAATACCACGAATCTCGACACTTTTATACAATTATCCGAATAATACTGAAGTGAATTTTATTAATTCCACAAAGTTTAAAAGGGTTGGCTGCTCACTTTGTTGACTGCTAGCTTCAGTTTTATGATAGAACGGTCACAATATCGAATTTCCACAAACTCGAAAATCCATTACACAAAATTTGAAAATTTAGAAAAATCGAAATCCGAAAATCTTGAAGTTAAAAAATGGCCGGGATTCCAACGGTTCTATATTTTGGTCCGTTATACTTTGACGTTTCTACATTTTCATATATATATTAGGCCTAATACATATACATACATGGCTGATTCCGCCAATTATAGGTAAGCCGCCAAGTTCGAAAAATTCGATTGGGCTGCAATTTCGGTATGTCATGATGTGTCCTGAGGTATGAAAATCCTCCAAATCTCAGACCCCTCGACCCTACAGTTTACGAGAAACACATTGATGAATTTTTTACTTTGAATTTTCAGCACCTCTTGTCACAGGAGAAAAATATGGACCTCTATGTTACTTTCTGTAAAAAAAAAGTCTTATCTCTCCAAATTTTGAATCCATTTTCGGATAGGTCGTCCATTTCTTTCAAGGTTCCACAAACAATAAAAATATTTTGATAATTCCATTAAAAAGCTTGGAATTTTTTTTGTGAAGAACCCAGATTTTCGGTGTGGGATGACCTTGGAATCGTTCTGAGCTCAATTTGTGTCAAATTTATACTTACTCATCCTGGGATTGAACCAGCCGTACCGGAGGTGTTACCCTAATATCTGAAAAAAAAATGATTTGTATTACTACTAATTACACAGATCACAGTACATTGCGATGACATACCGTAATTGCCAAATCGAATAATTCGCACCTGCTGGTTTACCTGTGATTGGCGTAATCAGCCATATTCATAAACTTTATCTTTCTACATTTTGAAGTGACAGGAATCACACTTCTCGGTTTTCTGAAAATTCCACATTTTCACTCTCATATAGCGTGTAGCCATTATAATTTTTCACCCCGAGCCGCGTCTTTCGCGACAGCAAATCTAAAAGGCAGTCGCTGCCAAAATAGGAAGGAAGATGTATAACCCTCATGTATTACAATGCAGCGTTGCGCAGCGCACTTTATAGCGTAGAGAACGTAACCCCCGGTATTATCTCCTCATTTTCCCGTACGAAGGGCTGGAGTGGACCAGGATATAAGCCAATTCCTGCGGCGCCCTTAACGTAAGCCTTCAAACTCGATCTTCGATCTTCATCCCGTCTGGAAACCTCCGAGCATCCGTGCCGCAGAGCTATCGAGTCAGCTTTCGCTAACCCGCGATTCCGTTGAAAAATGTCAACCACGTCCTCCACCCTTCCACCAGAAACAATTCCGCCTCCTAGTCTCGGCATTTACACAAATATTTCTGCTCGAGCAATGCATTTATTCCCACATCAGTGCTATGTTGTACAAAAGTCAGTCGCAGGGCGGACAGGTAAACGCCGGTTGGGTATACGAATTTCCAAAACCTCCACCTCTCGACTCCCCGTTGTTCCATAAATTTCTCTCACCCCCTCGCTTTCTTCCTTTCTTCCTTTCTTCCTTTCTTCCTTTCTTCCTTTTCTTCCTTCTTTTCCGGCATCAACGTATCCCGTCGCGTTCCGGTGGTGCCATGAGTACGTTTTAGTTTGTTTTCATCCTGCAACGGGTGAACGTTCTTCCAGGGGTAGCCCGTAGTTTAATCGATATTGAACATCAACCCTGTCTCACGGTAGGTTAAATATCGCCGTTAGAGCAATACAGAGGCTGCAGGGATAAGGGTGGATATACCTTACACATGTACCTACATCCCTCACAGCACATTCACAGATGTGTTACACGCCTGTCGAGGAATTTTTCAATTGCCCACACTGCTCCGCACACGTGTGCCCGTGTATGTGTTCACATACGAGTACATGTACTCCACTCCTCGAACATGTACTCCACTTACTCTTCGTGTATACTGCGATAGTTACACCTGTCGATAAAATGGTAGTATTTGTATTGTTTTTTTTTTCTTCTCCACCGGGACCGAAGCCAGAAAACAACTATAATAACGTTATTCTCAATTTGTCAATCGTAAATAATGCCTCTCGCGACGAAGGCATGCTTCCTTTTACACCAGAGTTTCCCTGCAGGGTGGGAGGATATTATAGATCGGACTCCTACTAGCCGACAGATATTGATGTGTCCTCTGACCCGTCACACATATCTACGTCTATGTAGGGCTGCGATTGTACAGCACAAATGTACGCAAATCCAGCTCATAAATAGATCTCCTAAATTCGCTTCCGCTTTCGAGTTAATTCCGCTATACGTGCGGGATGTATATGTATATTATATGTATAGAAGCGGTTTAATTTTATGTACTTTTTTTTTAGTATATTCCATCCAAAATATTTCACACTTGATGGTAAAAGTGGTTTTATTGAATTAGGCTTGATTAAATTTTCAGATGGAGACGCCAATTTGGGACACGATTAGCGAAACCGCCAAAGATTTACTCAGGAAGATGCTCTGCACCGATTTGAACCACAGAATCACGATTCAAGAAGTTTTGAACCACAAATGGCTTAGAGTAAGTTTGCACATGTATAGAGTAATATTATATGCATATAAATATGTATATACACGAAATTCTCTGGTCTTGTCATGCCTTACAATTATGATGCTTAATTAAAGGGGAACAAGTAGCTTGAGGCTTAATTTTGTCAAGAGTTTCGTTAACATTTATCATCAAGTTGGGTATAAATTTAAGGAGAGAACAACTTATCTCACAGTTTTGAGCGATTTATAACTCTGTTAAAGAGAGACCGGAAGTTTTTCAATCACTTTCAACGTATACATTTACATTTATATTCGTGCATCGTTGTCATTTTTTGTTTTCCTCGCTGTTGTGTATAATGAATATAAAAATGTGTGTATATTTTGCGTGGCAGGACCGTGACAAGGGCGCGGCGCGAACACATTTAGGAGGCACGATAGAAGAGCTGAAGAAATTCAACGCAAGACGGAAACTGAAGGAGGCCGTAATAGCCGCCGTCTCGTCTCCAAAGTGGCACACTCACTACCCAGAGACGAATACCGACAGTTTTTCAGACGTCGGTGACGATGAACTCACCACCACAGGTTAGTCGGGTCGCAACACGTGCCCAACCATGTCAATTCATCCCCTCCTACCTTGAAAGTATAACACGATAAGACTGACCCGATATTCATTCCATGAAGAAGGGGCTTAGAAGCTTTGAAAAAAGAGAGTAATACCATTCTGCCCAGCAGGAGAAACGGTTATCCAATATTGCTAATTGATATCGTGACGCGTGTGTATGAAAAAAAAAAAATGCCCTTCAGTCAAATATTGAACGATCAATTTTCGAATTTCAGGAGCCGTAGCGGAAATTATAGACTCTCTCGACGGCATCGAAATACTCCAGGAAAGTGCCAAACTTTCGCGAAGTGAGATTTTAGCAACTGTCGATGATCTTACACTTCGAGCAATATTGGAGGTAAGCTGGGATCAAACGTTAAGTCGGGGGACGCGACAAGTATCCATCGATTTTATTCGACACTGTTCTTGTTGCTCCACTGCGCTAATTAGCAGTGACCCGATACCCCTAAAATTTTCCACTAAAACTGAAGGTCAAATTTCACATGCAGAATTATGTGCAGATGTGCAGTTTTCTGCATGGCCACTTCTGCGTCAGTTTTTATGCTGATGCCTCGAGTAATCAGACTGATTTATATATATATCAAATATCTAAATCCTGACGAAAGTGGTCTCAAGATCAATGGTCGAAGGTCTTCGAAAGTAGGAAATAAACGAGAGTGTAACTAAGACTTCTGCATACAGCGATTAAGCAGAATCCTTTTGAATATGATTAATGGATTATTTTCGTCTCGATATTTTATCTGACAAAGCTACGGAACTCGATCATATTTACAATAGGTCTCTTTATGAAAAATGAAGCGTCGATCAATTACTGGATTAAAGTTGAAAATGATTAAGGAAAAAATGAATCTGCTAATTGAATGAGAGAGAGATTGAAGTGGAATTGATAACACGGAAATTGGAACGTCTGTTCGACGTTACGTCAACTGATATTAATGACATATAAAAGAAATTATCGATGTCAAATTCAATATACCACAGACGTCCGAATGATGGGTTACAACAAGCTTGAAAATGACACTGAAAAATAAGCAGAGGGCCGTTTATCAGGGCCAGTGTTCAAAATTTGTACCTCACGTCCTTTTCTGACATTCTCTTACAATTATTGTTGGAAACGTTCTACCTGCACTTATATATTTTCAAAGGCTATATTTTTCCATGTTTACTAATTCCAGCTCACGTTATCTATAAATTAAGTGTGATATTCTGCAAAATGCATATGGAACATTTAATATTCGTGCGTCACAGTAATCTGACAGTCCGTGAGCTTGTTGAAAAATGAGCGTAAAAGAGATCAAAACTAGATCCATTGGAAGCATGAATAGTTTTGCACTTTGATATTGTCAAATAATGCTGATTAAGCTCAATCTTTACCTAGAAAACAAAATCTGCGTCAATTGACGATAAATTCGTTAAACAACGAGAACTCGTCCACGCTCAAATCACCTAACTTACGTAATCCCGATTTTGTATAAGGTGAAATTTATCATACATCTCAGTCAGGAATAGTATCACAATATTTACCAAGCTTATACAAGAGTTGAACTAAAGAAAAGTGGTAATAATTGTGTTAATTGCAAACACTTGAATCGCCAAAAAATATTGTGAATGCAAAACTGCGTATTTACCCTAAACTGAAACGAAAGCATTTTACCGACACTACAGAAGATTCAAAAAATCTGTTACGATAATAAGATCAAGAGCCGGGTTAGCGGGCTAATTGGCATTATTGTAAAATATTGTCATTCGATCGACCTGTTTGACATATTTTTTTTCCTTCGCTGTCGATCGGAGAACAATTTCATCTTACAAAAACAGCATATGGCACATCTTTATCAATTCTAAACGGAAGACAGAGAAAGTCGTCGAGTAAGGAGTGTCAATGGCTATCATACACGGTTGACGTACTGCCAACGATTGATGAGAGCATTCATGAGTGGCTATAGCTAAAGGGAACAGGTATCTTTGCGGGCTGAAATACCGACAGTGATCCTACTACACAGAACCTGAAACGGTGGTTATGTCGTAAGGAAGGAGTTCGAAGTAAAGTCTCATAGCTTTTGGGTAAGGAAAGGGTGATAAGAGAGATAGGTAGGTAGTTCGTTCACCGTCGATTGCACGTTTTATGATTATGAGGGTACATCGTTGGGGCAGTTGGACCCTCTCGGCTCTCGGATACGTAAATCTCCGATACTTAGGTCGGGCAATTTCCTGTTTTCTTCCTAGCGAATGCTGTTCAGGCTCAAATGCTGGAATGAGAATGTAGCGTGAGGTTTAGTTCAAGTTTCGAAGTATCCTGGGTAGTACAATTTGAAGTTTCTCTATCTGATGTAAGAAGTATAATTTCAGTAAACTAATACCGGTATAGCAATATTTTGTACTTTGAGATCTAGTGATAAAAAATTGTATCAACATTTTTTTTTTTGGCTCTGCGTATTTTTTTTCCTTCGGAATTATCAATTCCTCTCTCCAGTCAACCGAATCAGTTCTCACGTTTATTTTGGTCAGATAGGCATATTTACGAACAAAATAGTTTCCACTGATCGTTTTTTAACCTAATAGTATTTTCACCCTACAGAAATCGAAATTCCGAACTTGGTCAAGAATGGCACAATCGATACGAATGATTTGTTTTTATCATCGTTATTGTTATAAATCTCATTTGTTGAAGTAGAGAGAATTCGAGTACCCACACACAGTGCATCGATGCTACTCTACGACATTTCAAAAGTTCTGTTTCAGAAGAAATATACACGTAGTTTTTTAAAAACTTCTTCTATCTAAATTCTTTTAAACACTACAATGTTTGCTTAAAACTGTTATTCGTTGAACTTGTATATTTTTTTTTCAAGTTCATCACTCTTTCTTTGTCAGTGGTATTAATTATAGTATCCTTCACAAACTTGTTCTTATCAAGTTAGGAAGGTTCGTTTCGTAAGAGACAACTTTTGGTACCGTTGGACATAAACCTGTTTTTTCAATTTACTAAATTCATAATGAAGCATAATTTTATTAGACTTGAACTACTTTCAGAGCCAACTGACGAGTCTTATATACAGCCAAATATCGTTAGTTCACTTAATCGTGAGACTGTTGAAACATTTGCGACAGCTTAGCGTCAAGACTTTCTCAAAGTTACACGTTATATGATGGTGCCGTCAAGGTAGGCATCTGCGATACAAACTTGAAATCTTGGCCTCGAAATCTTCCCTTCAGCCACCTCTTAATTTCAGTGCTCAACTACGGCCACGAATAATTACTATTTGGTGATGATGATTTTTTCACGCGAATGTTTCAGCGCCGGATAAATACGTGAAGAATTGAAGAGAAGGACTTGGCCTGACCTTAACTCGTAGGATAAATATGCAAAGCTATCTCGTAATTCATTTAAATGCTACGGCTGTTACGACATTATAATCCGTTAATGTAAAAGCCTCGCATACATTCTACGACGCGACTACGCGAGATAATCCAGCCAGTGAATTCACTGCCATGTATTTGGTGGGGAAAAGTTGTAAAAAAAAAAAAAAAAATATATGAACATTCTCAACGTCTTCTGACCCCGAGAGCTATTGTGGAATTGCTCCGGTTGCATTTACGGTTCACTGAAATACATTTCAATACTTTTAATACAGTAGCAGGAAGTGAGTTCTGTGGGAAAAGTTGTATTCCGTTTAGATTTACGTCGCAACTTATAACTTCAGTATACCGAAAAGCATCGAGAATCGCGATAGATTTTCTCCCACGATGTAAAGAAGCAAGCAAAGTTACACATACGTTCGGTTTTCTCCACCCTTTTATCGTGCCCCATAATTTAATTGGATCTTCGCTGCGATAAAAAAATTATACTCTACTGCAAAGAATAATCGACCTCAAATCAAATAGAAGAACGGAAATGATTTCGCAGCTTCTTTACTAGATATTCGAAAGTTTGTGACATGATGTTCCCCATACTAATTTCGAACTAAATTTATATCATCGTATTATCGTGGCTCTGTGATTACCGGAACAATTGTTTACACAGAAAAAAAGGAGTTAGCACCGAGGAAGCTATTCCTCATTTACATACGTCTACGAGAGAGTGTTCGGGAACTTAGTCCAATTTCCGTGACAATTCTCATGTAATCCGGTTTGGCAGCCGAGTAGATTGTTATCCGGTATAGAGCTAGGCTTCTTCGGTTCCCTCTTGTTTTCTCAGTAATACCTTTGTCATCCTAAAACCATTTGACACACTCCGTTCCAATGACTTTATTCAATCTCGCGAAACAATTGAGACGGAGTTGGTAACGCCAGGTAATTGCTACAGCAATGATCGATGTTGAATACCTTCGCGGTATCGACAAGTATACCAAAAGCTCTCGGAACCTTGAAATTTGTTCTTTCTGGTGACCTAAAGTTCAAAACCATTGTCGCAAGAATTAAGCGATACGGAGACACTATTAGATCATATACGCTATCGTATTTCCACTGCTTCCTTAATAACACAAATGAGATGATATGTCATCGGGACATATTTCGTGTTATTATGGCTGGCATGATATTCTATTGTATGCAATAGTTGGACATTTCGTTGCATAAGATTTAATACTTCTTGACATAGTCACGTTGAGAATTCTACTCGGGAAAAAAGCGGTACAACTTTTTCAAAGTCAGTCGATTCGACGATGTACCGACACGCGTTGGAAATCGCGTAAGGAGGACAAGGGCGTAGGTACGATGAAGTTTTAACGATCTGCTTCTGAATCAATTGCGTGAAATTTTGCGAACGGTCCGTACTCATCGTCAGTCCTTTGTAACTTCGATTTCGCGCGTCGGCGACGATCAGGGAAACGCGACGAGAGTGCGAGGTAACGATTTATCCGACGCCGGCGTCTGCGCGTTGACTCGAGATAAGAGGGAAGGATAAACTGTTGCTCGCGGGGATTTTTTCGTTCATTATTTTTCCCCCCTTTTCATGTTCGGTAGAGGGAGTCCGACGGCTTTCCAGCAGAGGCGACACCCTGCACGTTTCGGAAAAGTCGAGTTGCGCTTATCCGGCGCGTCGCCGAGACGGGCAAGCGCCCTGAAACCAAAATGGCGATGAAAATATCGTGACAACGATAAACAATATTCACCGACGAGCAAGTTCTCCGGCTCCCAAACATCGAAATGGACACGTACCGATAATCGTTTTGAAGGAAAAACGAAAACGAGACACCGAGAGACTCGTTGACATGACAGGATAGGCAAGGGCAAAAAAGGGCGGGGGAATATTGTGCGCGTTGGTATGTCTCGGGAGTGATATCACGGCCAATATGCACCTTTACCAACTCATGTTCATCAATGACGCCGAGCTAGCCGGCGACTTGCTTGAAATTGCCGGTCTCCTGGTGAGTTTCGTTCTCATATACACGAATAACACGCGACCTTTCGATCCGCTCTTCGCGGTCGCTACAATCTTCACTACGTTTTCATACGCGACAATCCGCAACAATCGGTGTCCGCCTATGTTTTCTTAGGATGTGTTACTCCGCGTCACGTGTCCGGCACATCCCGGATACATTCCTCTTATCCGTCAGTCGAGTTAGGCCCGTTTAATGTTGAGGTGTTGATCGATCCTGGATATGTGCGACTCGAGATTAACCAGCGATTAGAATTTATCTGAAAGGCGAATCAAAGCTCGCCAAAACTTTTTCCAAAGGATTTCACCCTGGTTCTAGAGGGTGTGTTTCGCGACTCGTTGGACGCAGGTAGTTCCGGACGGCTCTGGAACAATGAAACTTTCCCGATTGAGCAAACAAAGTCTATACATAGCTCGCATAAGACCGACCTCGCGATAAGAATGCCTACCATAGGTTGAGAACTCACTCAAACAACCTCTTAAAGGCTCCCAGTTCCTGGCTTTGTCTCGCCTCCTTAATCCGTTCCGAAGTTCCATTCGTAGTAATACGGGCAGTAGTTCTTCTTACTTAGCGCACAATAATATATTACCTACCTCGACAAATGAACGAACCGTAGCTTCGCTGAAGCTCATATATTGTACACTAGCGTCAAAAACTATAACATCTAAAAGGTCGGAACACCGACTTCCGGCTGCAAAATATTTCTCTGTTAAGTAACACCTGCATCAAAGGTGGCTCAGAACAGAATCTGAGCAGAGTTACGTATCATCATCAATAATCTTCAGCAGTCTGCGAGGGTTTTGCAAGCTATTTAACGTACATCCAACTTCAGATCTGTGGTTTCTTTTCTTCTTCTTCTTCTTCTTCTTCTTCTTCTTTTATAACGGCCCGTACTGATGTTATTTAGGGGATTAGTTTGCAACTCCATTCAATCTGAATTACGGATCTGACGTCGCACCGTTTGTTGTCTCACCCCGCGGGAAACTGTCCACCGTAATTGAGTTTGTCAAGGTGGCGTTGACGGGAAAATTAGGTATCTGATCGGCACATCATGATTAATTTGGCTACTCTCGGTGGACTCAAACTCCTTCCTGGTCTATGATATACGACATCCAAGGTTACGCTGTGAAAAAAATTTCGGTGATAATGCAACGGTGCTCGAATTCTGTACCGAGGCGCAATCTCAGTTTCAATTATAAGATCGGGGTGTCCGTGGATGGATTACAAAAATTTCTTACTTCCATTATTTCCATCAAATAAACCTGCACAATGTCCAGTTGCATCCACTGTCAAGCAGCATTGACGGTACCTTAAAATGTTTTCATCGCGTTTCTCTCAATTCTCTTCTCTGCCTTTTGCAGCTGTACGATAGAATCTCGAGCAGAGTTCCTACGCCGACAAGGGCGCCTCCCACCGACGCAGTCCAACGTGCTCGCGAGGTCGAAGAGGTTCTGAAAGAAGCGGAACTGTCAGCAATGAGGAACGTCGATCGTGCCGATCTCCGAGAGCTCCGGGATCTTCTGGTCCAGCCGCATCTCAAGGTGAGTTAATTTTCACTTGCTTATTTATTTATATTTATTACGTGCGAGTGGCCCGGAACTCTGTCCGAAACTGTTAGCGGCCAACCATTTGAGTAAGTTATTCATATCATTGGTGCAGGCTGAGTATCGCGTGTGAGAGTCGATAGAGATGAAATTTTTATACTTGAGAATACCAACCTCTTGGAATCGCTCCGATAATGTTCAAACTATCCGTACACTAGGGTAAATGGTGCCCCTGACGTTACGATATTCTATTATTGAGAGCCGATACGTTCGGTATAAGGGTGGTAGTTTCACGTACCGCAAAATGTTCTCAGCACGTCTCGATCGCCAATGTCAATTGTACAGTTACATTGTAAATTGTTGCTACTTTTTCTCGTGAAACCCGATTGACTTTAAGCAGCTCCACTTTAAGTGTATGGAATTGAAGAATAACGGCGTTACTCGAGGCTGTCAAATATTAGGAACAAAGAATTTACACGACATTCGAAGAGCAATTCTGGCCCTGGCATCATCAACATTTTACCGCATGGCTCTGCTCGAGGGATTTTCATTCCATCTAATTCACAGATTCGAATATGGAACGTAATTATTTAAGCTCCCCTGCGTACGCCCCCTGCCAAAGAGCAAAACATAATGAACAAAGTGCTCAGCCGTACCGCGACTGTCTCGCTCGGGTAACGAAATAACGGCCAAGATGAATGGCCATTGTAGTTCCTCTGTCGGCTGAATTCGCCGAGGATGAGCTTTGTATGACGGAGAGTGCGTTCGGTGTTGTGTCCAGGAGGAACAAGAGGGTGCTGTTGCATCAGATTTTAAACAGCATTAACGTCTCTTCGGTTCGACGTGTGCCCTGAAGCTCGTTATCGAAGAGGCTTTTGCAAGTTTCTCTACACATCGAGGCCTGCGCTATTGGGTTCACGGGGGTCTTCAAGTCTCGCGTAACGCGTTTCATTTATGTTTGAATTTCTGACATGGTGCTCCCGAGTAATTTCCATCGTGATGGGCTGGCCAATTAAAACGCGTGAGGTAACCACGGCGAGGCTTCGGTACACCGAGGCTCACCTTCCTGCTAACTGCAGGGAGTACACAGGCAAGTGCAATTAGACCAATTAAGGAGAGAGGAGAACTCGGCCCCTTGGGGTGTCGATATTGCGGCAAGACTCTGCTGAATTGAATAAAACAATTTTACCCCTACTTAACAGACACCCCCTATAAAATTCTCGTAGGTAATGGTCGCTGCAGAATAACACATCCCCGTTGATCGTCTTCTCCCAACAGCTAAGACCCTGAGTAAAGATGACGATTTTTTGATCGATATCACTAGTTCCTCAAGATATGCGTACGGAATACTATTCTAAAAAAGTATTATTCCTTGCGATTAGGCGTATAGGTGTATAATGTAGGTTTAATATCAACGTATACAGAGGCGGAAGAGATTTTAACTTGTGGAGGAGAAGAAGAGAGAAAGGGGAAAAAGTCAAACATGGAAAAAAAGACGAATCCAGCGACACGTGGTGCACATTTTTAATACAAATACCGCAGAGAGAGAGAGCGTCCTGGGTATAATACCCACCTTAAGGTGCACGTGATAAAAGATTAGTGCTTCCGGTTTCGCATTTCCCCCAGGCGTTTTTTTTAAGAGGTGACCCCATAAGCCCCGACGCTCTTACGCGGTGGAGTGCGAGTGATATCACGGAAAGTTCTTAGAGGAAACAGCCAGCCTGCGTGAGATATCGCAACACGAGGACCACGATTTGTAGCAAATCGTGAGAAAAGTGTAGAAAATTTACAACGGGCTGTTGCGTTTCCGGTTCCACCTCGCGGGCTATTCTCAGGCGGCTTCGCTTTCCGGGGACACGGTGATAAACACGCCGAGAAATCCAGCCCCAGGAACATCGGAGTATGAAAAAACTTAAACCTCGTACGTTGGCGTGACACTTTTTCTTATTCATGGTTCGAAAATTCCAAGTCTACCGACGCCTTTGATCCTGGGATATACCGAACGCGCGGTAATGAGGTCCTCCAGAGGGATGAAGAGAAATCTAATGAACTCGCAATTATTATATTACGAGAATCTGGATATGCCGGCGAGAATCTGCCATGGATAATCCTACTATTGGAAATTCTTCAGAATTACGGCGCGTTTCTTGGATTATTTGCTTCTCCTTCTGAAAATTCTCGTCATATTCAGGATACGTCGAGATAGTAATTGCTTCCCGATCTCTGCTTAAGATTCAACAGCCGGTCGATTCTCTCATTTTTGACAAGTAACTTACTGTTACAAGTTACCTCAATGTAATTATTCCCATTTTCAAAGTTAGCAGCGAACATCAACATACTTTTCATGCACTCTCATTGGGCTACTCTTGACTCGCGACGAACTAATTTCACTTAAAATATCCCACGAAACTACAGCTGCTACATGTTTTGAAATTTTCAACATCCGCCAGGCGACAAAAAACTTTCGTACCATGATCTAGATAATATTGCGCATATACGACCCACGATTTGGTCCGGCGTTGTGTCGTTCTTACCCCGTCTGGGGGAAATCTAAAACTTGACTACCCCCGCATAACGTGGTCTATGTATACAGTTATAGAACAGTTTCAGTAGCTGGGGAAAACCGACTCGACCCCCGACCCCCCCGCCCCTGCGGCAAACCGCATCAGATACATCTCCGTGCGTTAATTAAGTGCGTGGTTAAATGGAAATTTGGTAACAGCGCCAGTCTGTGCTCTGAATCACTTTTAAGGCGTATTGTGTTAAAACCGAGTTCGCGCATTTCCTGAAAATTTCACAGCACCGGGCTTCTTCGCAAACTCATAGATTACGCGTTATCGATTACTGACAAGCGATACCATCGGGAATTTCTCCGTCAACGAAGGAACTGATATTTTTCATCATCGTATCTGAACAACCCAATTCAACGTTTTTCTAGCTTTCCTAACGAAGTACCGCTTCATTCCTGGAGCCCGAAAATATTCTGTAAAATGAAAACCCAACTTTTAGGTCAAAGATCAACTTTGATTCGGCGGAGTACGTATTCGGTTTGCCTTGGTTCTGGGGGTTTGTAAAAGCCGGTAGATATGCAATATACACATAAGGTACTATTATAATTTATATATACATACATATATATATGTATAATTTAATAAGGACACTCACTACAAGCCAACTTCGCGATTATTTTTATCCAATCACGAGTCTCCGATGAATCTTACCGCTAGTTATACCCATACGTATATACTTTTATATAGTTTCAGGCGCTACGTTTGACATTATTGCAACACAGCTGTACATAAATATCTATACATACAATATCTCCGCGTGTATGTAATAATATTCTGTAAACGGGGCAAGTAAATGTAGGTCGATCGTTAAAATTCTCATTCAAAAATCTTGTGGCAACACCGGCAACCAGCTGGGCTAAATAAGTACGCGAACGGGGAATTGGTACTGTATGGATATAATATACTGAATTCAAACAAGTAGTTACAGGCATTATCTCGCACAAGTGGCCATCAGAATGCATGCTCCGAAATCTTTAGATATTTCTATTTCTCGGTTTAATTTTTTTGGACTGCGCACAACGTAGAATGCTTGCTCGATAACACAGGCCTGCGAAATATAACTTTTAATTTCCACCTCAAATAATAATAATGCTTTTTTTTTAGGTACTTAAGATTGTGGAATTAAAATATAGCGCTAGGTTTTTTACAGCACATCGAGATTTATGTTTTTGCATCGTTGAATTGTTTTCATGGAACGCAAATAAAATTAATATAAAACTGAATGTTTGGGTATAAAATGAACAGCATTAGATTCAAACAAGACTATTAAGAGACTAGATAAATCAAACAGACTTGTGATATCTTTTACTCTTGTACCGACGATTCGGTTCATCTCATCATTGAACATGAGCATTAAAGAAAGTAGAAAAACATATCACAAGTCTGTTTGATTTATCTGGTCTCTCAAGTTTTGTTTAAACCTAATGCTGTTCATTTTATGCCCAAACATTCAGTATTATATTATTTTATTTTTGTTCCATAAAAATAGTTCAACGATGCATAAAAATAAATCTCGATGTGCTGTAAAAAATTAGCGCTACATTTTACCCCAACACACTTTAATGCCTGAAAAAAGCATTATTACTCGAGGGGTAAATTAAAAGTTATGTTTCGCAGACCTGTGTAATTGGTGCTTCCGATAGTCCAGCACTTGTTATTCATATGAGACATAAATCAACTATTGAGATATTCCCACACGCCGTTTGCAAGCCCATCGGTACCCGAACCCTCCACTTCTCACCAACAATTCTATACACTCCAATGGCAATACAGGTACGCGCCAAAAGGTTAGCGAACATTCAGGGGCTTACGTGCTTCAAAGTTTTCTTTTTTTCTATCTCCCGCCCTCGTTATCCAACGATTGTTAGAGTGATTCTTGTCTGGCTGGGGGTTTCGGAGCAAAGCAAACGACGAACGGTTAATTCTCTCGCGGTTCGTAGCGCGACCGGAAAGCCAAACACCGTGAAGCTTGCGCTCTCGAATGGTTCGGTTGTACTTCGTATCGTTCCTGGGCTTCGGAGTATTTTCACCTTTTCAAGAAAGTGATATTAAATGCGTCAACCGCTTTGTCGAGCTTGCGACAACGCGGCATCTGGATGAGAAATGTCAGCCTTCGCCCGCTAGATAAGCAACTGTCAGTTGCACCCGTGAAGCCTCTACCAAGCTTAAATATATATGCAAATTATTTGGCACGGCACCCTCTTTGGCAGCAGCACGTATTTTCATCAATTACGTTTCACCGAATGACGTTTCTGCCCGGTGTGCCTCGATCTGCATGGTTGCACAAACAACGAATTATTCACCAGAGTCAAAAACCAGGTCGAGGGTGAGAGCGTCAGCTTTTACAAACGCTAATCGAATGTTTAATACCCCCCTTTGTACGTCATGGCTAATTCCTTTGAAACTCGTCGCAGCTGTAGCTTTCAGCTAATAACGTGCAAGGAATTAAGGCTGCTTGGCTCACGGCGACAGAGGTCACTCGAAGCTCGGCTAAAATCGTAGAAATAAATGAAACAGCCAGGCTTTTTCACGTTCGAAACCATTTCCCCATTCGCCATTTTTTCCCAGCATCACTTTTGTGTGTGTACGGACGATGGGGAGGAACGAATATATGACAATGCTGTTTGTCGCTGGGTTCTCGGTATACTTTCGTAGTTTACTCATATATTATTCCACCGCAGCGAGATACGCGATATTTTAAGAGTTATTCTACCTTGACCGATTTCACAAAACCCAAGCCATCCCTGCAACTCCGTTTCCTTTCATATTTTTCCAAGGACCGAGAATACTGAGCACGTATGTCTCTACCGGCCTGAACGAATAAATTATATTCTTCCGTCTTAATATTTTCGGAAATATAATGCAGCAGCTCACTGTGCCGCAGCACGGGAAATTGTGTGTAACGGTGAAGGAGATAAATGAAATGCATGCAAAACTGGAGCCGGGCTCCTTACCGATTCAAGTCTCGCTCCAAGTTTAAACTCTGACTTGATAGAGGTAGGAGCTCAAGCAGCACCACGTCTCGGTGAAATCTTTGTCAAAATTTAACCAGGACGTTGGAGCCAGGAGGCTTAATTCCCGAAGGAAGAGATGGAGAACGAGGCAGAAATGTAGGGGCGCAAGGCTGCTTGTCGTCAAACTAAATGCAAAAACCTAAGCTCTCTATCTTTGGGCCAGAAGGAGGTCAGGGTCAAGGGTGAAGTCGAACGGTTATTATATGGGAGATTCCGGGAGTGGATCTACGAAGATCCTCCCCCGCAATATCGCGAATCCCGTGGGACACATGCGGCAGGTGATTAAATATTCACCTATCCAGCAGCGGTTGTATCTGCTAGGGAAATAAAAGTGGAGACGGCCTAATTATCCGTATTAGCTACCCAAACCGAAAAGGACGAGGAAAGGGACACCGATTATTGTATCGGGGTCGTTGGTATTGCCGAAAGTTCCCTACGGGTCTTCGGGTTCCCTTTTAGCATCCTGCACGCTACTGTCCACGGAAAATTTCGTGAATGCTGAGCCAGAGTTAGTAATTGTTCTTCCCCGTACGTTAAATTGATGCTGTAGCAAGTTGGAATTATTTTGTTGCCTGGAAGTAATCCTATGTCGGTATATATTCAACTTGGGGTAAGTCAAATGGCTCGAACGTGGCCATTTCTACCCTTGTAATTCAGCGTATGTTGGAAAACGGTGACGTTGCCGGTTATTTATCAACGACAGATTCAAATTCAACTTCGAAATTGAGGCTCGGCAAATTTCTTCCTTTCTTAAGGGTAATTTCATCATTTAAATAAACTGCGGTCTGAGTCCGAAAGCACCAAACTCTTAAGTCGTCTTGACTCGGGAACATAAAAGTACAAAAATCCAAGATTTCGTACGGACTTCACATGCCTCGGCATTAGTGAGTAAAGCACTGATTAGTTCATTTTTATCGTGCCCCGTAATTTTCACAACGACTGAATTATTGACAATATGGCAACAACATCTCAGTATGATGGGGTTAAGCGATAGTTTCTCAAACAAGTTGTTCGCGGTAAAAGTTCACTCCTGTATCGTCTCCCTAACTTCTGTACCCCCCTCCTATTATAGAGCTTGTTTTCGTCTGGTTGTAATAGCAGAAGGATTGATATCCGAACCAATGATTGCCTGCTGACAGACTGCACTTGTTGCATCGAGCACACTCGAGAGAAATTAACTTTACGGTTACGGTGAGGTGGGTATTATTGGCCGATCGTTTACGAACTGGATTTTACCACTCAACTGACTTGTCGAGCAGACAAGCTTTAATAAATGGATTACTTGCAGCTTCAAGCTGGAATTGAGGGTACGTACTCAACTTTCCGATCATTACAGAAACCTACTCGTTTCTTCGTCGCTTGATTTTGCGGAGTTCGTTAGTCTGATTACACTAGTCTACAAAAAAAAAAAAAATTTCATTTCTTTCTTCTTATTGTTATGTATGATTGTAATAGAGTTGAGTTTCCTGAATCAAAATATAGTAATCAAAAATATTTACCATATATACCTTGCATGTAATGTTTTTTTTTTTTTTTAAGAGGGGTGGGTGTACAGCTTGGACGGTCTAAAGCATACCGATTTTTAGCAGTTTTTGTTTAAAAAAAAATGAAAAGACTTTAAGCAATTTGAGTGTAAGCGCTTTATTGTTTACAGTTTCAAGACCATTTTAGAATTTTTTCATTGGAGTTAATAATAAAATGGTTTTGATTTTATTCCCCTGTAATGATGCGATATTTTTGTTTACAAATTATCACCAAACACTAATCATAGCAACATTATTTGTACAAAAAAGTTATCCAATTCAAATGATGAAATATTAAAATCATCATAAAATTTATATATTAGTATAATTCGAGTTATTTTCTAGTTTTTTTATATATTCGTTCTACGCGACATGAATTCACGACGAGAACTGCGGAAGGGCACGCATTGGTGTGGAAACAGCGTTAGGAGATAACTTTCTTCCTCATTCCATAAGTTCGAACTGGGTGTGTATGTACAAATACTATTCAAATACATGAAAGTAGTGTGAATGCAAAAATAAAACACTGCAAATTATAAATTTTGAATAGTATAAAAAAATCATATAACATAATACATACAGTGACAAAAAAAAACGGAAAACAGATATAGATTTGGCTCATTAAAATCTTCATATTTATTAATACTTTTGTTCGATGGAGGATTTTTTTGCAGACCTGTGTTCTCTTTTTCAACCTCAGGCAGCACCGGTTGAATTGTTACATGAAACTAGATTTTTGATTTGGCATGGATTTTCCGATGCTACTTGGATTATATACTCAATTTTATGGATAAGGGTGCTGCTCAGTGTTCATTAGCTCGGTGACGCCGCTCGAAACGTCTGGGTCGAATCGATTACAGGAGTATTACTAATAAACCACTGAGGTCGCAGAAGTGATTAACCTGCACGACCCTTCGCTGCATGCTTAAGCCTTTGATCAATGATCGCATTATTCAGATTATACGTGAGTCTTGATCGACCAGTTGTCTTCCGGGCCTCCGCACGTTTGCGGTTAGGCCACGGTTTCGTCGGATTTGATCTGGGTTTGAGCTGATTTTCGGGTAAAGTAGCCGTTGACGAATAACAATCATTGAAGCGCCGTATATTGATACGCGTACTGAGGTGATTTGAAAGAAATCGATTTTGCCAAAAAGATTTCAAAGAGTGAAAAACTGCAACTAGACTTTCGACGAGCTTATTTCAAGTTTTTGGATCCCAGAGTAGATTTTTGATCGTGACCATCCGCTGTGTGCAATTCTTTTGTATGACGAAGAAGGTCCTTTTTTGTTTTACGTTGAGTCTATCTATAGCCGGACTTACGATACGAGTCTTGTTAGAAAAAGACGAAAAAAACTGGAATGTCATACTACGGTAGAAAATCTTTTACACGTTCGCAGATAAAAACAGAGGTCTGACCGAAACGGATGTGTTTTGCAAACTTGTTTAATTACACGGATATTCGACAAAACAAACAATGGCATACGTTGTACTAAACGATTACCAACAAATTAGGGTCTTGGCCCTGATGTCAACTTTGTAAAATATCCTAGGGGCAAAGAGTTGAAAAAAGAAACGCCTCCTCGGTATACCTATCATAAACCCGTTGAAACTATTTCCAGCGTTTTTGTTTTAGTGGAAATGAATTTACAGAAATGCTTCCGGGTATCTTGAAGACTTCGGGCGAGCAGGACCCTGAGCACCGGCCAAAATCCCTCAGTCTGCATTCCCATTATCCGTTCCACCCCAGTGTACACCAGCAGGGTTTTAGCATCGTGAAAACGGAGGAGAGTAACGACATGGCAGTTTTAAGTCACGGGAGGTTGCAAGGTGGCGGCGAAAAACGTAGCGGTAGGGTGGGCATTTGGCCGGGTGTGCGGGACGTTAGTTCCGGGCGGGACCGATGCGGGAATGGAAGTGGCGCGGACGAAGGACGGAAGTGAGGCGGAGGCGTAGGCGGTGGTGGTGGTGGTGGTGGAGGCGGAGGAGGTGGATGCGGGGGTGAGCGGCGAATCGCAAGGGTGGGGGTGGGGGTGCCGCGGGCGCCAGGGCATCTAGCTAGTGTGCCGCAGAGCGTGGATCGCGAGCGACGGTACGCGCCCGTCACCCTGGCCGTCGCCCTGGGGTCGCGTCGCGTTGAAGCGTACGGTTCTTTATCAAGGGTCTGGATCCTCACGTACCTATTGCCGGCTACGTCAAGTTTCGCATCCCGCCTCGGCGCTAAGACCCCTTCTCGTCCAACGTGATCAACACGGCCCAACCCCCATCTCGCATACCCTAACCTAACCTGACCCGGTCTCATCCGACCCTTAACTACTACGCCTGCTTAAGGATTCCCTGATTGCTGTCTTCTCATCTTGGTTCTTGTAGGTGGATCTAATTTCGAAACTTTCTTCTTCGTCGGCGTAACTCTTGTTGTACATGTTTTAAGTCGAACCAGAGAATAATAAAAAAAAACAAAAAAACTTCAAAGTAAACCAATAAGTAGGTGAAACATTATAATCTACGAAATAAATAATGGGCTGTAAAAATAAACTGAAGAAAACAGATGGAATAATTATAAGGGATGAACCGTAACTGGCAGTCCTGTGTGCATGTCGGCTACTGGTTTGAAAGTGCGTGAAGTTGACCGGCAGGTTGTCGACACTGCGGGTGGCGCGAAAGCGGCACCTTCCAGGCACCCTGCAGTGGAGCTCTGTCTCGAGTCGAAGCTCTTCTTACCGGTGCTGCCGCCCGGGTGTAGAGCCTTGCGGAGCCACGGGTTTGCGAAAACCTGACCTCTTACTAGCCATCGTGTTCCCGCGCAACGTGGCGGGTGTTCGGGAAACCTCGAGTCATGTTGTCAGTTAACTCTTCAAAGCAACATTCGCGGTGTCTTAGCATTCGGAAACTTACTATTTGCCTGTTTTATGCAGATACAGTAGATGCCATTTACTGATGTCAGATTCACTCTTAGAGGGATGAAATTTTCTTTCCCGATATTTTCGCAATCACTCTTGAAGGTCACGGCAGATTTTATACATACAATTGTGCCTTGACATGGTTCCAGGGTACGGAATCATTTCGTTGAGAGATTCCGATCAACGTACGACGAAACTTGAATCTGCAGACTAGTTGTAAATGGGATTTAGAGGGACGAGAAATGGACGCGTGAATGGGGCCGTTTACTCCTTAACGGTTCAATTGGAAATCTGTACAAGATCAAGGCCCGGATTATTTGAGGCGTGTAGGTCTCTTTCACGGTGCATCAACTTCATCCTGTTCCTTTCAACTCTCGCGGATCATCGATATTCATTAGAACTTCGTATTTCGCCCCTGAACGTACATTATAATTCCTTTTACACAAGCTTCGAAGCGAATGATATTCGCTTGGGTTAAATGACGGGCACGAGAACAATCAATGAATACAAAGCTGTAGCGCGGGATGATGTGCATGGATATTCGTTTCTGTACTACAAGCTGAAAGGCGTGTACGCGTGTCCACGATGTATAAACACCGGTAGACTCCTTTCACCTACAGACGCTGGCACGCGCACGCACACTCGCAAACCCGGTTGATCGCAGGCCGCGCGCTCGCGCATTGATTGAATTTGGTACAGCTGGTTTCGCTGGAAACAGACGAATGAGCTGAAACTATGGGATGGTGGAAGGACGACGCTATCCGCCGCCAGCCTCCCCTGTTTGCGACTTCTGCGTCGTCGCCCTCGCACTTTCGTACGTGCCAAATTGTTTCTCTCCCCGTTATAACTCGGCCGAAAGTCGAGCAGAGGTGAGATCTCATATAGACTATACTCGCTCCTTCTTAAGCCTGATCCTCTGACTCGGACAATTTACAGAGCCTACAGAGAGCGAGGCTTTTTTGTGCTGCAATCAACGGCAAAGTATGCATGACACTCGAGGTCGACGAGGTCGATACTCGTACATTCGGGATTCACTGATTACTCGCAATTTAAATGAAATGCGCTGATTAAAACGTTCACGTTCTTCGTTCCAACTAGGAAGAATCTTTTCAACATTTACCGAAAATTTCTGGAAACCTTTCACGCGACTGCAAAAACCGCTGCGATGATCAACCCGTATATTTCGATTTGGCACATCTCAAACTGCTGAAAGATTTCCTGTTCGCTTCATTTAATCTTGTTCAAACTCGGAACCCTCGAGGGGCTGGTATTTCGACGATGAATGCTCAGGGTTTAAAAAGCAATCGCGTAGCTCTTTCGATTCCTGCCACAACACGTTTTATATACCGTGACCTGGAAAGTAGCGGAATAAAACTCCATGCCGAATGACCATAAATATTTTTCATCGTATCTGGCGACTCCAACTACGAATACGCCTAACTTCCTAGGTGAAGACCAATAATTTATAGTCGGTAATATTGTCGGGTCGAATTAGACGACAGGAGTCGTTTAGGGTGAACGGGGAGTTATGAGGGAGATAATGAAACGCGAAACTTATATAACTCGCGCGAGATTCGCGGATGCCGAATTAAGAGAATCCTCGGAGGCTCGAGCTTCGGGACTTCCGGACTTCTTCTGGGCCTCGGGGCATTGCGATGGTACCGTCGACGATATTACTTCGTGTGTTTCCCTCGACGAGCATTGAAACGTTGCATGTTTTGTCATCGGGCTGCTTTGTCTCTGAGCCCGTGCATAAAAATGTACGTACCACCTGTCTCTGCCTTCTCTCATATCGCGGCTCTCCTACCTACCAGTCTGTTTTCGATTTTTCATCGCGCCAACGCTCACAATCAAACATTTCAAGCCTCTCTTGTCAGCCAGCCGCCTCGTAATCACCAGACGCACGTTTATTGCCGTAAGGATGCTCTCAAAGTACGCAGGGCTTCTTACTCCTTGTTTTTTTTTTCAACCTTTGTGACGATGATCAGGCACTTCTTTAGTTAGTCAGCAGCAGACAAAAAAGATCGCGGCTTGTCATTTGAGCTGCTTGAAACTCGTTGGGATTTTTTCAAGCAATTCTTGGTCCTCTCCATCTTTCCAACCTTGGTTCCAATTTCTCAAATAATCAACTGAAACTGAACCTGAGACGTATTCTTATCAACTCCCGGGTAGACAGGCTATCTAAATAGAGTCGTTAAACTTTCGATTTAGCCAAATGCTTTTTCACCAGCATAACATTATGCTGAATTTATCCAGGCGAGCGTGAACGTGAATACTTTCTCCGAGTATTCCATACGCTGCGGAGTACATTTTTTCAGAAAAGGGTGACTATAGGCGGCTGTAACTAGGCAGTAGCGAGCCTCTACTGTACCTTTGAAACGTAAAGAACGAGTCGTAAAGATTTGAAACGAAAGTCTTGTACTCACACTAACGTTTCCCGTAAAATAAAGCTATGATTGTCCATTTAGTATCGTTAAAAGTTTAGTGGCAGTAGGAAAAGCCACTTAGTTGCAGTGTCGCGAATATCAGAACGCATCGCGGAAGTGGTGCTTGCAGTGTGGCCAAGAAACGTGATTTAAATTTCCAAAGTTTGTCCAGATTTCGGGCAAGTCCGCAACGTCGCGACACACGCAGTCGCCTCGACGCATATTGGTTCCAGCAAAAGTAGTAAGAATCCTTATGGCCGGAGGATGCATTATTAATGATTTTCTGAAACGCGGGTTGGAAAAATCTCCCCATTTATATGAATCACGAACCTAGGTAACGGCTGGTCTTGAGTGCGGCTCTGAGAAATTGAACGGATGCAAATGTAAAGTTATTTATAAACCACGGACTAGCATCTTATCTGCATTACGGTCTTAGGTTCACGCTGATTCAATGGAAACCAGGAATTAAGCATGCTTTAAAATTGACTCCAAAAACAGTTCCTGGTCGGCTTTCAAACTTTTTTTCACTGTTTTCATTCTCACCCTTTTTTATGCACTACGTAGACTGGGTACGTGTATCCCGGTCAAGTGGGTGTTTGCTTCAAAACGTTCCTGGGATTGTATTATTCCAATTAACAAGAAACCAACTTGAGTGTAGGCTGCGGTAAGCTTTGCTTAGTGGATGGATGTGATTAGCAAGATTTCGCACGTATTTCGCTAACCGTATAGGTGCGAAAACTTCATTCGTTGGTACAACACAGCTCATATTGGCTGTAGAAACCTCCGTGTTGTTCCACATCATAAATCAGCCTTTCAGCAGTAAACTCAAATATAGTGCGGTGAAAACAATCGATTAAATTATTGACTCAGTAAATATTGTGAAATTCAACCAAGCGCGTAACCCTCCACATGTGATGGGGGTAGTCACATAAATGTATTTCTCTTCAGAAATTTTGTTCCCAAAAAGCAGACTTGAATTCCAACACCATAGAGAGTCGTTCTGGCTTAATTGGATTACGATATTCGTAGGAAATTGTGGTACAGTTCCGAGACAGATCGAGTCAAAAAATTTACCTACAGAAGTGCAAATTGCACTCGGCGACGAATTCCGAAATATCATGGGAAAGTATAACTTTGGAGAGGTCAATTAGTGTTCTTGTAGCTTTTCCATCACCTCAGTAATTTGGATCCCGTCACAAGCTAGGTGGAGGTAGGTGGATATTGATTCTTAACCGTGGACACGATTTGCTGCGAAATCACCCGTCGCTGGCGAATCCATATAGACGATGCCAGGACCCTGGGCTGCTGCGAATTTCATATTCCACCAGCTGCTTCCACGGCGTTGGAAACATTGCCATTTCTACCCTTGATGCTACGCACAGCCCTGTTCTTTCACCCTCTGACCTCTTCGTCCTCCGCCTCTCCGTCACCTTTCACCCCGTATATTTTCCCCGCGATTTCCGCGTCCCAAAATATCATTTCTGTGTACTTAACGTCAGCTACAAAAGCCCTCCGTGCAATAACAGCCTCACGATGATACGTCTCCACTCGGCGTAATATCAATCGGCTCGATCGGTAATGTGAGATCTTCGATTGATTATCCGAAAAATTTCCATACGGATATCTTGTTACCAGCTGTACAATGGGGTACACCAAATAGGGAGGAAAAACCGAACTGTCGTGTGTTAGAACAAATTTCGCTACTCCTGGAATGAGATAGGTCCACCGTTCACCGTGGAATTGAAACTGTTTCTCCAATCAGAATACAACGTTTCTAGTTAAATAGTAACAACTCTCGACGCTCTGCTGCAGAGACCTTCGTTTTTACTCTCAAACAGAATCGCCTTCTACCTTATTTTCATATTTTAAACTTGTGTAACAGAATTTATTACACGTTACTTATACTTTCACATTAGCAGCGCTCTAGAAATTGTATCCATAGCTTCAGATAAACATATCTGCGCGGTCAGTTACGAGATGAAATGTGTCACCAAATTTTGCGGAATCAACAGTCATGCGGAGTCGTAGAATTTAGGACTCGCCCTTAATTCAATTTCACGAAGAAAAAACTATTTTAAAAGCGATCGTACAGACAGTTGTATTCTATCGGGTTGAAAAACTTTGAAAAATAAGTACAAATAAAAACATTCGATGCTGTTGAAACACTGCCAATTCCACTCCCTTGCTTCTGCTCTTGAAGTATAGGCGTATATCGGATGTAAAGGACACATACGAAAAAAATAGTGAGTCGGAATAAGAAAACCTGCTGGGGAGAATAGCGGATGTAAAGTTCCAAAGAAGTCCGCTCAAATACTTCTACCTATATGTATAAGATATCCTTTGCAGGCCGGCGTCCTTAGTCCTTGAGCTTTGGTCGTTGCTCTTCGACTCTTCTCCTTCCTGTATCATTCCCCGCTCGCCCTCTACTTTTTACTTCCTGCTTTTTATTTTTTACCGCTTACCCCTTATAGCTCAGCGCATGGCGAGTCACTTCATGGCAAACTGCCCAGCTTCCCACGACCAAACCTCCCTCTTCTTCTCCTTGCCCTCGCCGCCTCTCGCTTCGCTGCAGCCCTCGTTGGCTTGAGTAATCGGAAAATGTACGGGGTGTACGAAGAAGAATGTTCGCACTTATCAACTTCATTGTCCGTTCGTACCGAGGGAAGTTTAAATCGAAATAATGGCGTTATTCTTCACGTTGATTAAAATAGCGGCGAGTCAAGTACATGAGACCGAACAAAGAAAATCAAAATTTCGAAACATCGGGGGTCATGCTCATTTCTTTGACTGGAACAGCCATTTTGCTTCTTATCCGTTCGACTCGTTAATTTTTCAATATTCAGAAAAATCGGTAATATCTTACGCTCTACTAAATCGACTTTTTCCAACTACCTGTTTCCAAGCAGAACCCTTCCAAAGATGCAAGTTTTCTCATTGCATTTCATAACTCAAAGACTCTTCTACCAACCCATTACAAGGTAATTAACTCTCCGGCGGAATTGCAGATTGTTAATGGCAGTTGGAAGAATGGCAGTTGTGTTGTAATGGTTCTTTTTCATCTTGATCTCAAGGACGTGCCATAACGACATTATAAAGAGGTTTGTGATGTAATAATCTGCTGCATAACTTAGTAGCGCAATTCTGATTTTTTTGTGAAACCTCGCAATCTTAATGGGTTTCTCGAAGCGTTAACATAAATTATAAGGACATCTTAACTGCTGAATAGGCCGTGAAAAAGTGTCGCACGTAGGCGGGGTGGTCAAGTGAGGTTCCCGAAGAACCTGAGGCCGAGTACTTTATGCTTTTTTAACCAGGTCCAAATTATTCGTACCTTTGCAAACAACCATGTTGACGAACCACCGAAAAAAGTCGAATTAAACCAAGTGATGATGCAGCCTTCGGCGGGGTAAAGCAAATATTCAGTTGAAATAACGTGAAATGTTGGTTGATGCAAACAACGACTTATTTACCTTACCCGCATTGAAACTCACCGGTTTGATTTGGTCCGATCATTGTCTGTAACATATTACCTTCGGATATCGAACTAAACACTTTTTCATTACTTCTCTACTTCCGACGGGCTTTTTTTTCCAGCACTGAGCTAGCATATTGGTAAACCACCTCTTATCGTGTTGATAGTGTGGCTGAGATTAAGGAGTCCCATTATACTCCGCAAGTCTTGCATCCACGCTTGTATCGGAGTGTATGATTTTCCAGTGGTTGGTTATTCATCTTCAGGCAGTACTATTCGCTACCTCTTCATATATATCTTTTCCTCCCCGGCCGTAGGTATCGGGAACTTTTAATCTTCCTTCATTTCTCCTGATTCGCAAAAGACAAGGGTGCAGATCGGAGATGTTGAAGGCAACAATAACCACGCGAGCATTTTCAATCACCTGCGAAACGTTCACGAAGGCAATTAGTAGATTTCTGTGTCGTATCTAATCTGCTTTTGGCATTTGATGCTGCGACTCTGTCCCAGCCAGGACTTGAACAATAATTTTCCCCTAAACTCGTCCGAAATTCAGTCGGCACGTGCAGCACGTCTTCCGCCTCGAATCATTATTCAATACTCGTCTACGCTCACCCCATCGGGCCCCCGACCACCCGGTTTTCCATGCCTTGAAGCCGTCCGTTCGGAAGCTCGCTCCCATTCTCAAAACGGATTCGGTCTGAAAGATCTTTACTGCAAAGCTATGGACTCCCTGAACACCTTTCTTTGTCTATGACGACTGCCGCTTGAATCCCCCACGTTGAAGTTTTCTTCTTCAAGGGGCGTGTCTTCTACTAGCGCAAGTTCAAAAATGCATAGCGGAAGATGAAGGGTGCGGAGATTGATTCGGAAATTTTTATGCAGCCTTCCGCTTTATAATGTGGAAAAAATCGGTGGCTATTTTTCGCCTGCCAACGAGTCCGGATCGGCGAATGCAAAGTCAGGCGGTGGAAGTTGAATGACGACCATCAAACCCTCGCGAGCGTTAAAACTCACCGATAACGGGAACGCGTGCCGAAACTGTTACCATCGCTGTAAATTTTGATGGCCGTCCTCAAACCTTATAAACACCAGCGAAATCTTTCGAAAATATTTCATATGAATTTTCTGTTCACTGTATATAACGTCTATGAGAAAATTCTTGGACGGTATGGTTGAGCGAACTATGCGATCGTCATTCTGCCGGATCGTTAAACCTCTTTTATGAACAAGGATGCTCACGTTTAATGACGCTAGGAGATCTCCAGTCGCGAAGTAATTCTGACGGGCTGAAATAATACTCGGCACTGTTTGCAGCTCAGCTCGAGATTCTCAAGACCGAAAATCAATCGTTATCCGTGTGCAAATGCAACTTGGACACTGAACTCATCCCGAAAACTGAAGTAAAATTTTTGGACGTACGATTCGACTTGACTGGGCCGTAATTAACACATTAAAATTGGATGTAGAGTATCGGAATAAATGGGTAGTGCGTGTCTCGAGCCATAATCCTGCTCAACTAGTTTGCAGCGCCCGATATTACGCACGCAACAAGCTTCCTGGTAGATAATTAGAAAACGAGAATTGAGATACTCTGAGAGAAACCCGAAGACCTATATTGACGTAGCCCATAACCAGACGATCGCATAGTGGAACCAATTATCCCGGGAGTTATTCCTAGCACTTTTGTGGCTTGCTTGAAAAATACTAGAGCATTGAAATTGAGGTGTGTCTAACGATCGGTAGTCAAGCTCAAAAGTAGCGAACATAAAAGAATATGCGAATTGCGCTGTTAAAACTTTCTTATGTCCGGATTACCGTGAATTTTGTGCGTATTACACGTTACCTCATGGTTTATGGGGAAATTGAACGTAGGCGCGGCGCATGCTTTGTGGGTGAAATTTATCACAGAAGGTAGCTTGTGCGAATCAAGAGAGGCGTACGGCTGTGGAATGAAATATGTGTGTGAGTCTAAAGGAAAATTTCGTCGCGGTGTGGAGAACTCGTCGAAACGTGACGGCGCCGGTAAAAATACCCTAACAACTCTCTTCGCTTATCACCGATACGCCAGACTGTGTCAAACGAACGATTAATTATACGTTCATCCCCAGGTAAAAGGAGGGTTTTGGTACGCTCGGTTCGCTGCAGGGCGCGGATACATAAATATATGTATGTACGTACGTATGTGCGTACATACATACCTGCTACACTTTGCTTTCACATCAGTCGCGAAATGAGCCACTGGATTTCGAATGACGAAAAGTGCCGAGAATGTCTCTCTATAAACCGTGATTAATCAATGCCATCCCGGAATACTGGGTGCCTGCCCGATTTATTTTCAGATTTAAGTCCTGCATCTGCCCCTGGCTCACTGGAGTTTCCTCATTAAACCATCTCCCCTAAATTATTTATTAACCAAACATTGACCGACCACACGGGGCTCCCGAAATTAACCCTGGCCACGGGATCCACCGTTGCGAAATATAGGCTTGATTATTGAATAACAGTGTGAGAATAACAAAATTGAGGTTTATTAGCCAAGGTCGAATGATTTTTCGAAAAAAATCGCCATGTGAATTTGACAAACCTTGTATTGAAACATCTTAAACGATAGACAAATAATTAATAGATATGTGCTGAAAAAAGCATTTTGCTGGTGTCAATTTGAGACTGCAATGTGGCGCCGGTACCTAATATTTTTCGTGACAGATACAGCCGATGGTGAATATACTTGAAAAATTGCGGAGATGATACTCCGCGGAGTTCCTCATCGATCAAACCTTGAGCGGACACTTTTTTCGCGGTATCCATGCGAACGGTGAACTGTCCATGTCCCCTTAATATTCATTGACGGAACGATGCTCCTGGGCAACTTTCCAATGCCGATTTTGCAGCTCGGAATTCTAGTATTGCCCAAGTTCAGAGAGAATTCGGTGTACGGCAGGAGCTACACAGCACACGTTTGTACAAGAATAGTTAGCTAGAGAAAGGGATTCGGGGATGAGACGAATTTCAACAACGTGCGACACATTTTGACACGTAAAGGAACGAAGAACCACTTGCTTCCTTTGAAGTATCGTCACCTCTTGTACCTACGTACTCGTATTACAGCACTTCGCTCTGCTTTGTATTCACAGCCACGCACAAGACCGCGTCTCTTCGAACCGCGATTAAATTGACGCACCTTTTTCCTTCTTTAGCTCACTGGTACATCAGTGTGAGTTTAATTTACGCAGATCGGGCACGTCAAGTCCCCCAAGTATCGTATAAAGTATTAACTGCGAGAGAATCCGATAGAAAAGGGTAGTTCTCTTCCACCAGGCATTGATTTTCTCTTCGAGCGACGACCTTTCGCGGAACATCTGTCTTGCCATTTCATTATATGACTCGTCTAGTTCAAACGAATGGACAAATAATACGTTGACTCAACAGTCCATCAATTTCCTCTAGCCTAAGGGCGGTCAAATTTATTTCCACTTTCGAACACGTTCAAGATGGCTTTTCCCTGCGATCGCTGCTTTTCATTTCAGGATTTTTTGTCCGTATGTATACGAACGAGTTGTGCTTAATTGCCTGTGACATTTCTGGTTAATCTCGTTATGCAAATCATCTTGTTTGCTTCCTGAGTTTTTTTCCATGCGAGTCTGACGAACACAAGGGGTAAAAATTAGTTCGATACTGAAAATTGTTCGCAACGTGGTATAAGATTAATTTTCGATAATAGTTTGAATGAAATTACTGAATCGCTATTTCTAAATATATTTATGAGAGCGGGAACATTCTATTGAACATCCACGGTGACGCGTAATTGGATATAAATTCTCTTTGCCCCAACGAGACGCTGTAGGTGGGTATATGCGTAATTCTCACGCGTCATAAATATGGTTAGTTTAAAAATACTTAACGTCAGCGATGAATTATTTCTAATGAACGTAAAATAAATCTTCCGCCCCTAAACGATCGATCTCTAATGGCCCAAAGTTTGGGGCGTGCAGATATAAGTGCCATATCGCTCTCTCTTTTCCCCCAGAATATCTTGAAAATAGCTCGTCCACACGATACTGATGGCGTGTGATATCTCGCAAAATGTTTAATGCGGTTTTCTTCATTCCTTCGATTCTCTCAGCGCATACTTTCACGACTCTGCATTTTTCTCTAACGACAATAATATTCCTCGCTGTACTCACTCGAATGCACACACATAATATGTACTCGGACAAAGTTTACGCATCCAATAATCACATAGTCGTTAATTTACACGCGACTGAATTGAGGTGCTTCATATTCGCCATAATTGTAAGAGATCAACTGAAACTACAGCAGCTCTGCGGCAACAATACTAATCAATCCGACGACTCCTCTACACACCATTTCGTGATCGAGCGTTCAATTTGTTGATTGTCAAACTGGAATAATGTGCCTGTGCGCCAACGCACCGGCATGTTTGCTCCCCAGTGCAGGTACATTGTTTGCTACGGCAGTTCACTTGGTTTAACGTGCACACATGCACGAACACAAATGTGAACTCAGAAAAAGGTCTTTGCATATCTGTTAACATCAATTTGTTGACGCATTTTTTATCAAATTTTTTCGAAGATATACAACGTTGAGACTGTTTGTAATCGGTGACTTTCAAAAAATACGCTGATATACCACATGCAAAAATTTATTTTAGCCTTTTTGAGAATCGCACAATATTTTTGCGAAAGTTAAAAAGCGTTTGTATTTGAGCGATTTTCAGGCTCAAATTTTCTTTTTCTCGTAATCGATTTGTAGCCGCCCTTTTTTCGGTTAATCGATACCTCAGAACCTCAAAAAATACGAAAATTTCTATATTTTTGAAAAATATCTTTTGACCTATTCACCGCAGTGCATCAAAACAATGAAAAATTCCCGCGTTCTTGTTTGACGTTGAATGTCATTCATGTAGCATAAATCATATTAAAACGATAATCTTTACAATCAAAATAGTTGAAAAATTATTTAATCCAGTTTCGCAATTGCAACAGAACTCTTCGAATTGTTGCGCTCTAAACTTTTCCCCAGACAGTGCTAAAAAATGTTTGTTTTCTTCGCAAAATGACTCGATCAATTTTAGAATCGTCTTAAAATTCACGAATTGCATCAGAAAATTTGGCTGTTGAAACTAAATATTTTTTTTGAATGCATAGAGTGGATTTGTCATTGAACAGAAACTGACTAGTGAATAATCTCTGTTTATTTTCGTAGTTTTCTAACAGTTGGGCCTAAATTTTCTTCCCACCCTCTGGCAAGTGCTTTGAACAAAGTAGGACAAATCGAAATTCATACATCAAATCCGTTTTATATGCGGTTGTAAGTGGAAGAACGGCCGGATGGCTGACCGTAAGGGCAAAGTGAGGAGAGTATAAGAGTTTCACGTGCCAACAGAGCAGCTTTCGTGTTCTTGGAAAAAAGTTGGCTCTCTTTGTGCATCGTTGTATCTATAAGTTCTGTAGCTTGTCTAGTTGGTCGATGCAGTGTCTTAGACGTCGATTGAAAATATGGTGGCGATGTGCCGCGAGGGATGTTTGGCTATCCGAAACTGTGCCGAAGAGGCTGTTTCTTAGCTGTGAATGGAAAAGCCGCCCAGCAGTCGTAACTTTTCACCGTTTTCTCGGTAATCAAAACTAACGCGGCTCTTTCAATTTCTCTTATTTTCGTTTATTCTTCTCGGTTAGATAGTGGCCCACACAAGGTGTTGGTCTATCGCTCTTTATTTGCGCACGTCTTTTTTTCTCGGCCTCTCGGTTCGTTCACAAGGGAACGCGTTACTTGTGGTACAGAGCCTGAGTTTCACTTTAAATTCAGACCTGATTGGACGTTTTCTTTTTCTTTTCTAACTCTCAAGTGGTTTGGCTGGAAAAAAATAATTAAAATAACGAAGGCGGTTTCTCAGGTTCGTCCTCCAATCCGATAGAATGAAATAGAAGTATCTAACCATCTAACCTACAGCGCGCATGCACATCGGATTGTAAACAAAGAGTATTTCCTCGATATTTAAGACGTTTCTACAGATTCAGTAGAGATCCTAGATCGTCGCATGTAGTAGATAAATTTTGTGTCAGACGCTCGCCTCTGCCCGCGACAATGATTAGGTACGCCTCATCCCACCATTAACGGCCGCGAGTAACCAGTCTTGATGAGGCTTCCAGCAGAGTTTCGCGGAGTGTTACCCTGCAGCAAAAACCCCCCCGCAAAGACAATCATCAGCGACGTGTTTGAAACTCCTGGCAACCACCGAGAGAACCGCGCTTCGTCGATCAAACCTGCGCCGGCATCGTTAAAAAGAAAATGTTACACGCGGCGACCGGTGATTCAAGCGTTTCCCCGCGAAAACCCTCGACGCTACTTTCGTAAAGTGCGATGTGACTTGCGCCATGAATCACCCTGCGACCAGGGACCCGTTCGGGTTGGTCAGGTCGGCGGGGTGCTGTTATCATCCTTGGAATTCTCAAGCTCTGCCGGTCTGCCGGTTGTGCGCCAGACCCGCGTCCAGCTTCCATCTCTGCGGAGCCCCCGACGCCCTTGGGGGTGTCTTCGCCGACTCGGATCGCAACCACCAAGCGGTTCTTCAGGGGCGGGTCTCGCCCCGCACTAGCTTCCGCTACCGCACCCACCCCCCGACCGCCGCCAGGTCGCCAAGCGTCAACTCTGCTCCGGCCGGATCGTGCGTTGGGTCGCCGGGACGTTCGCTGGCTCGGAGCTCACCCTCGACGACTCAGCGACCTCCGGGGCTCGATCATCCTGACCGATGGATCGGGGAAGAGACAAGGAGATCGCTGCGGCCTCACGTCTACAAGTATTACCTCGGCCACGTGCAAGAGTATCGTCGACAGAACATGAAGGTACGCCTCCCCCATTCCACCCCTTCATCACACTCCTCGTACGAGCTTCACACTAGGTACTATTCTACGGACATTGTTATGGCGGATTAGATTCTTTCCTTTCTTCTCCATTTTGCACTGTAGTTACGAGCTGTGAGAAAGGGGAAGGACACTAGGGGAAGAAACTCTCTATGCGTAGGTATGTACGTATATATACGCAACGCGAGTGAGAAATTGTGATTGGAAATCGATGCACCGAAAGAAATGAGAGAGCAGGGTTTTGAGGGCTCGAGTGGGGGATGAAATCCCGGCACGCAGTATCATCTTAACGATAAACTCTTGCTGTCTGATGTACAGAAGGTCGGAACCTGGTGAGACAGATTTATTTCGGACTTTTGTTGAATCCAATTTCAGCTCGGAAGCCGAGTCGACAACTGAGCAAAGCCTATTTTATCGAAGCGAATGCAGATAGATCACGGTAGCCATAGATAATTGAAAGAAACTTCGATGCCTCGCTATCACTCGACTACACGAAGTTCAGTTCAAAAAACGTTGCTGCGGTATTTGAATTTCGAGTGACATCTTACGATGTATACAAATCTTTTTTTTCTTGGTTCACGGACTTTTGCACTAAGGAAAAATATTACGAACTTGAGGTTTATTCATGATTGCCCTCGCGTGAAATTATTTTACACAAAAATTTGACCATCGATGTAAGTACGGCAAACTTCGTTTGAACCTTTACACTCTCATTAAAATCTCTCTCAGGGATGAAAGACTAATTCGAGAGGCAGCCACGAGTGAAGTACCATAAATATTCGAGACTGTCTGCTAATCGAGAAAGATCAAACCACAAAATTACGAATATAACGTCTCGTTGCGGTCCTTGTCACGAAATGAAGAAGCTAATCATAATATTTCTTCTCAAACTGTATGGCTATATTTTAAATGTATTTTCATTCCTTTCATTGCGATGATTTACACCTGCAGTATAACAGCATGTATCTCTGCAAATAATTACTGATATATTTTCTTCGCATATCGTCATCATCATCATCATCATCATCATCATCATCATCATCATCATCATCATCATCATCATCATCATCATCATCATCATCATCATCATTATTGTTATTGGTACCTGATTGTTGAATCAAGTTTTTCAAACCGACCAGCTTAAGCATGGTTTCTTGTCAATCTTTTCTTTTCGCGCGAGTTGGCACCATCAATGTTCGTAAAAACAGCAGTCTTTCACGGTTTTATCGACAATGAGTTATCGAAGCCTTGTATGTAAGATATTCTCCCAAAATACATATACGCACATATGGATGTTTGTATACTTTCATTTGCTAACGTGTAACAGCAATCACGATTCTCATTTTGTAATACACCACTTGACGAACATGAAACAGTGTGCCAAAGTGAAAGAAGAAAACGTTTGAGAGAAAGTCTGGGATCTCGAATACAGCTGTTGTCTGGTTTTCGCGAATTTTTGTTATTTTTTGCGAAAAAACGCCTGACAAGCTAACAATTTGAAATTTCTGTAAGAATTGTTCAAAAGCAGAGCTATTCCACGAGACACTTGGCGTCAGTTTTGTCGTTCGTGCCGATATGCGACGATGAAACCTTTCCGGAAGAGGTACTGATGAATGTTGCATTATTTATAACGTCTCATGAAAGGAACTTCCTTGGGGAATGAGCTGCGAATGTTTATGATGCAAATTGTTGAATGACTTTTGAGCCGGAGGAAAACACCTTTGAGGATGTACCGCGTTCTCTACGTGGAGTGAGCGACTGACGCGTTGGAAAAATTCCCCACGGCATGTTTATTTCATCTTACGTATATTTTTTATGTATCTACATATATGCCGAGTGTAACATCCGTCGTTGAATAATACCGATACCCGTATAGGGTGAAGTTCGTTCGACTGTTTTCATTCGAAGAAAGTATTGAAATTGTAAACCTATTTACGCAAGTGTTTTTACACCATTTCGGTCCTTCAAGGTAACAATATTGAGAGGTTGGATAACATTGATGAAGTGGTTTACCCATAACCCCGAATTTCCTTGAAAAAATATTGCAATTCTCATTCCGTACAACAAAGCTATTACGATTCAACAAAAAACAAAAATGTCAACAGAAAGTAATCTGAAGGATCCTAAAAATGTTCATCAATTCCTATAGAATTAGAAAATAATTTTTGCACTGTGTGCATTACTATTGAGCAATATTACAGCTAAGTGTACTCGTACATAAGATTCGAAACGTTTACGTTCCTCCATATCTTTAAGTATGTGTTTTCCCATCTCGTTAATGAGTTCCACAGAGTCCAAATTTAGTTTCACTTATTCCTTTTACTTATCATGTTCAACGAATGTTGGAGATCTGCTACAGATTTTTCGTTTCAATAAGCATTACGCTATTTGTATAGAAAGTGATATCCAACAGTTAACTTTCGTTAGGGCCAAGTTTTCCATCCGCTTTCTTAATTCTCACTAAATCCTGAAAACGGTGCAGGCGTAGGCGATCCGAGCTACGCAGGGAGAAAGGCCTGGTCTAAGTACGTTGAGGGGTGCTCATCATCCGACTTATATTCATACACTGAAGAACATATTAGCATAATCACTCCTTGGTTAATCGTGTCACCTGCTTATGACGGTCGATGAAATCGCTCGAATATTTATGCTTCAAGTACTTTCGTTTACAGGACAAAGATTTTGCTGAATTTCTGACAAGCTTGAGAATATTCTGAACTGACGTGTCTTAGACTTGAAAAATTTGTCTATTTTTGGATCTCACATCGAAAAGAAGACCGACGAAATTCTATCGAAAAGCTAAATAAGCTGTCGACTGTTGATATTGAAAATTTGGTGGCTCGATTTCTCGTCTCCGTTGTATATTCGAGTGTATTCAGGCATGAAGCTGAGTCAATTCTTCATTGAGTTTATTCGAACCTGATGCCGCTACTGCAGAAGTAACGAAGCGATTTTCCGTTCTTAATCCAATTGTCTCGGAGGGATTCTCCGACCTTTAATGAGCCCCTAGTGCGCCAACTGTAGTCGGTTTAATTGTAACAAATTCTTAGCGGATCAGTGTCGTCTACATTTAAATCAGCCCCGTGTAGGAAGTTTCGTTTGCACTTCCTTAATTAGCAAATTTACCGTGAACATATTCCCAAGGGTGATTGTATAGACTATGGAGTGATCCCGAGACGCTTGGTAACCCTCGCGTGCACTTTCACCTTTCAATGCAGCCATCTTTAATCTCGGTACAAAGCGTCCAACCCACCAGAACTCCGGGCTGCAGACGTCTGCTGAATTTCCGATCATTGATACGTCGCGCGTACAGCTTGTTTGCTGAAATTCGCATTTCCGGCAGGACCCCATAATCAGTCACTGACTATCCAAAATCGGTGACTGCGCACCGAGTCCTTCCACCTTTATCCGTTGGTTCAGGATAACGAGACTGCATCGCCTGATGAAACTTAACGCTCTATGAAACATGAGTAGTTTCACAGTTCGAATTAACCCATACACAGAAAGATGTACTTCCATCGAGCAGCGCTGCTAATTATACACATATGACCATAAACGCTATCGTAACAGATTGCACCCTTGAAAATGATCGGTACGGCAAAAACGGATCAGTGGTTAGTATTGTTGATGGATTGCACACGTATCTAGATACATATAATAATTCACGAGTTATATTCAAGCAACGATGAATGTTTTTTTATTTCAAAAGAATTTTTCCACATGTAAAATTCTTTGTAGTCTCGTGGAACTTTTAACCTGCAGACAAAAAACGGGAAAGAGCAGCCGGTGGCACGTAATTATTCAGTGCGGTGAATAGGACAAAAATGAAAAAGCTAGAGCAAACTCGCGTGCTTAATTACCGGTGGAAAATCATCTGAAACTATTTATATATTCACCCATATGAAAGCTGAATTCGTTGATTTTCCTCCCGGAAAATTGAGCACGAGGTCACGTTGACCTGAATACGCAATCCTCAGGTCAATCCAAACTCTATATCACGTACTTTGGATACTCACGTATCCCCGCGAATTACCAATCGATTCCCGGTGTCCCGCACATCGTATTATAGGCTGCAGTTTATCGCATACACGGTCTGGAACGTATCGTAATCCATTTGAGCTTGAATCATGCCACTAATATAGGCACGAGCACGAAGAGAACAGCGTTTCAGTTAAAATCAGAATGTTGTAAGCGGAAGCTGGAGAAATACGAGTGAAAAATTTGCTTCGGCACTTTTTCGTTATCTCCGGCAAGGGGGAGGGCGATTTTCTGCAAAGCATTGCGAAGCTCGAGTGAAATCGGCGAGAGCGAGTCCCGTATTTTCCCTTCTCGGTGTAAAGAGTTCCTATATCTGTTTGTACGCGTACTTGAGTAAACTAGAAATGCATCTCATTTCGGAACCTATAAAAGTTGAGGAAAAGTATATATGCATATGGTAATGCATCGCGCGACCGCGCCGAGGGCCGAGGGAAACATGAAACTTCCCTCGAATTTTGTACACAGACATTTTTCTCCATCCGCTAATTTTGCCATGCGAAAAGTCTTTCGAAAGGCAGAACTAAAAGTTGCTATCCCGCCCGCCCAACTAATTTTGTGCATACGTTTTTTATCTTTTATTTTATTTATTTATTTTTTTTTGTTTCAGGTAAGTTTTAAAGCGTGAAACCCCTCGAGCTAGATAACTTTTTACCCGATGAAAGAGGCTCGTACTACACACGTAAACCGGGATCACCTTTCTCAACCCGTGTCCTTCTTTCAATGTAAACTTTTATCACGGAAAGAAAATTAGTTTTAAATACAATTTGCTCTGGTTCGATATGAATTCTTAATAGATTCTGGTCATTTTAACATCTACTATTTTTCGTGCAGTTCTCATGTTAATTATCCGACCTCTCGATTCTGGGCGGGCGGCGTGATCCTTTGACCGCGTCTCGACAAAGAGAGGCACAAAGTTTTGTTTCACGCGAATTCTCTGACATTTTTCGCGTCGTCTTACTCCGATATACAGGGATGATTCCGGTATTTCTGTTCACATACCTCGATTTCTCTGTCCCTAAGCATGCGCATTGTAAAACGTTGCGTCATGTAATATGCGTAACGAATTTGTGGTAAACTTGTACTACCTAACGACTTACGGTTCAAACTAATTTCCGTCTCAATTGAAATTTTCCCGTTAATACGGTAACCAGGCGTAACTTTGTTTGAGAGCGTGGCTGTACGCTTTTTCAGTGTTAATGATTATCGTCTCGGTCCACGCAACATCCTTTATCTCATAATTTTGTTATCTCGTTGGAACTGAGTTAACGTTCTCGATCAATTTTAGGTGTTTTAGTAACTCCCTATATTCGCCGCCTCTGTGCATAAACCGCGGTAGTAATATTATTGAACCGATTATACGCGGCAGACATCTGTAACGAACCGTAACCCAGCTGACGAATTTATTGCGTATATTCCAAGCAAAATCGATGATAAACACGACGTGTGCCGGATTTATATTCTACAATGATTCTTGTTCGCATCAGATATTCTGTCAATGAAATCAATATTTTTCAATACGGAATATTCAGAGATGTGACAGTTGGGATCTAAAACGTAAATTCATTATGAATATTCTACAGGCATAACGGGTGTTTCGAAATCAGCAAAAAATTCATGAATATTCTATCCAAACGTTTCTGCCTCGCGAACTATTTTCACGCGAATAAAAATTTCTATCCGCTTTCCATTTCGCCTTATTTCGCTAAAGAAAAAATTTCAAAACCTTTTTTTGAAGTGATTTTTTTTCGTTTTTTTGCACGAACGTGAAAATATTAGTCTCATCATAGGTATCTCATTTCTTCGGCTCGCAGGCATGCCAGTGACAACTTGTGTCTCAAATCACGGTTGTCATTCTGTCATACCAGGGCTTTAAAAGCTAATTCCTATGCTCAGTGTACATTGTTAACGAAAAAAGATGATAGAATAACCACAGGGTGGAGATTTCTTGAGAGTCTACGATCTGGGAATCATTTTGTGCATTTGTGACGATATTTGCAAATTGAATGTAAACCAGAATCGAAATCTAAACTCATTCAGGGATCAAGATGACGGCATTGTTTTCGACACGTTCATGGAAAAATTCGCGTTATTTCAGAATTAAGTATTATCACAGTACTTCAGGGGTGTACTGTACAATGTAGCGAAATCGGGTGAGGATTGTCCCCAACATGCCAAGTAATATGGGTCACCATTCCTTGGTAAACACGTTTACGTCTGCCAGTTGTTATATATTTATGGCAGGGTAATCTGCGGATGTAACGGCAATATGCAGACATTACAGAAGCATTTGCAACCGACTTTACACACATGCGTATATTTCTTGATAATCCTGGCTATTTTGGAACCAGGCCGAGTTTAAGAGGGTGCAGGTTATCTCCACCGTCGCTTTAAACTCTGTGAAATAACATTTTACAGTCTTGCGTACCTACCCTTCACATTCAAAAGCTAGTGTAAGACGCGAAGTTACGACGCAGCATGAGTTAATTAAGTCTTGCGAAAGTTGCACTTGGTTATCTTAGTTACCAAGTGAGTAAACAATCGCACCAGACCAATACTAAGTAGTGAAAAGCGGAAACCATTATAAAAGATGGCGACAAAACAGTGGTTTGCCAGAATGAACGCTCTGCCCTTGCTGACTGAAGTCATTTACACTAGGAACAGCCGAGTAGTTGACATTTCAGTGCAGATGGTGGAGAGTCGAAGGATAAAAAGGGGTTACCCTTTTCCTCTTCGCATCCAAGTGCTGCTTATAAGACACTTCTAATTGTCATTTCTATAGGCATTGCGCTATAAAATTTGCTTCTATATTTCAAAGCCGAGAGCAGGGCGATGAGTGGTAGAAGCAAGGTACCTATAATCCCCTCCGGAGTGAGGAGAAGTATCTTCCTTCGATCACCCAGATATCTTAAAAAATTTAAATTGGTGCTCACTTATTCCTCGCACGATACGTTTTCCATCCTCGACAAATAGTTCCCGAGTTTGAGTAAACGTGTTAGGATTTCTTCTCACGGTCACCCCGTCGGCAACTCCACTTACCGTTGCGTTATCTCAATTTACCTTGTATTACTTTTACTAAGCTTTATATTTGACCGTTGATTCTCACCGTATTCAACGTCCACGAATCATGGAGGTGAGTACCAAATTATCCGAGTCATAGCTTACTCTGCCTACCTCAGACACAGAAGTTACTCATTCGATTTACTGCACTATCTTCCCGTTTAAATTCAACTCTGATGCACTCGAGAAATGTTGAATACTGCTCGAAGCAAAAAAAAAACAGGCAAGATTAACACCGAAATCAAAACAAATCAAATCAGAGACTCGTCTGTACGAAACGTGTGTCAAGCAAGATATTATGGAACAAGACAAAGGGGTTGAAAGAAGTGCAGAACGATCTTGGGGTGCACCTGACTACGTGCAAACATTGGAAGTATTTATTTTATACTTGCTTTAATGGTTGATTTTTGCAAAGTATGGCCGATATTTTTTGCAAGCGGTAAAGTCGTCGAGTTTTTGTGGTTGACTGTTCGTGACTCGGTTAACCGAGTTTCAGGTACGACGCTGAGGAACATGTATTATACAGACGCCCGGCGTTAAAACTGACAGTGATTCGGGCCGCGTCGCCGTTTCACCCTTGGTTGGATTAGGTAAACTGATTTGAATACTATAATTGAATAAGACATCAAAATCAGCTATCTCAATTTCTCGTCAACTTGACTCGAAGGTCACCACTACCCTCGAAGGCATGTTCACAAAGTCACGTTCTGGTTCCAACTAATTACCAGTCACAAAGCTCAGGTTTGATTATTATGCATAATTTGAATAGAACCAGCAACTCTGTTCATCTTGATTCAAGTTTGACTTGACCCCAAACTTGCATGTATGTATATACATTATTATACATGTATATTCTACACACACACACACACACACACACACACACACACACACACACGCACGCACGCACGCACGCACACACACACACACACACACACACACACACACACACACACACATGTATAACACACATATTTATATATGTGTATGTATGTGGAACGCAGGGCTCTGTTTGCTATGGCAGACATATAAATGTTGGAGTCAGGTCCTCTGTGTCGTGAAGATACGGCGTTTCCAGGGGGCGGTGATAAATACGTAAGCAAGGGAATATATCGTGACATGAATGGTGTTGTGAAGGGTGAAATCCGATGGCGATTAGATTGGTGTTTGTCACGATAAAGTTGGAACGCTTGACGAGTCCGCATACCCGGCTGTAGGTGTAGTTGTATTTCCTCTGTGGCCTTACCACTTCCTCCCAACTTTCATCTCCCGGTTCCCCGGCCACCTTCAGCGTTCACCCGACTCCGAGCTATCGATCTCCCGATTCGGCGTCCATGCCGCCGTTACCGCTTCTGACAGCTCCTCCTCGTCCTGTGGTGTCCATTCGTTGGCTCATTCGCTCGCAGAATCCGTGACTCGCTCGTGACCAGATTCTCCGACAGCCGTCTATGCCTGAGGGTCATCTTCGTTTGCAGTCTTTGTTCCGCGGACGAATGATCCATCGATTCCAGGGCTGTCGAGCACAGGGTGAGATCAAGTCGAGCGTTGAATATGGAGCGCATCGAATCGGACGCGGCGTAGTGGCTCGTCGACGGCGGGGATTAACCGTGGAGTTTTCAAAAAGTTACAAACTAATCGGAACTCTGGTTTTGCATGTCAAAGCCGAGGGACCGTATTAACTACGAAGGAGCAAAAATTAGATTTTAATTGAATTTTTTCTCACCTTTTTCATCGTTGGAACGGATAACTTTAGGCAATAGATATATGTTTCCGGGCTCACCGGGAGCCCCAGTTGGCGGTCTTCTCATCTTCGCGTTTCTTGATTCAAAATTCCTCACGAGAATCCTACCATTTTGCTCCCTCTGCAAGCTAGACTCAAAATTGATTTGCCTCGAGAGAGGTGAGGCGTGGTGAGGTACACCTTCCGTATTATCCACCGCAGTATTGTAGTTTTGTCAATCTTATTTTGGCTTGTCGAGGCTCTAGCGGCGTGCAACCGATGTGATTGAATGAGATCGAGAACAGGGATCCGTATCAGGATAATGAAAAGAAGCGGATCGGGGATCAGCTCTTCCTACGCTGATTATCAAAGATTTGATTGAAGGTTGCACTCAGTCCTTGGTCGATACCGCGAAGAATAAGCTTGATTGACAGCAGAGTTGTCTTCCGAGTCACCGAGCCTCTGTTTTACCCCGTCCTTTCACTCCGGGGATACTCGAATTGCCTGCAGACATCGCCTCGATAAAATAGCGAAGTGGAACGCGAACAGCCTCGAGTTTGTACCGAATTGTACCTGCCGCCATTGGCATTCGGCGCATAAATTTATTTGAGGTTGCAATTGGCGCGCCTCTCTGGCAGGTTATATTGCTCGAACATTAAAGGCAACCGTTAACGAGACCGCTGTATAAAAAAAGCGGCGTTTTTCATGTGACCCGTATTTCGGTGCCCGCAAGATGTGTTTTGTAAATGAACATCCACATGTTTTGCACATTCTTCCAAGGGTAAAAGCGTTTAAGGCCTTCGGCAAGTCTATGGTGAATTGTTTGCCCGCAGAATGAAGTTGAGGGTTGGGATTGCTCCTTTGCGAATTCTTAATGTACTTCACGAGCGTCGTTAATTAAAAGCTGTAACTATAACGCAACAAGTGTTGTCCCTGAGGAATGTTCGTCGGTATGTTTTCCCTGTTCGTTTCGCCGTTTCTCATGAGAAAATCACCGCTTTCGTATCCGCATAAAAATCTCACGTATCCGCACGCATCCCAAAGCTAGGTCCCTCGTCTCATCCGAAGGTCCAACTTTGAGCGGTGCTTTCTGCAATGCCCAAAAGAACCGCGAGTTTGGCTTTATTCATTCATGAAACGGTCCTCACCGCGAACCACGTGCCTGAGCTAATACGCTATCGGAGAGTATCCCTCGTCAACTCTCGACATTTGGCCAAGGTAAGCATAGATATCGTTACCGCGAACTTCCACTCCTGAGCTGCAAAACGATGCCGAGTTTGATTACGGGACAAGATTTCGAAGTTGAGGACCAGGACGAGGGGCTTAGAAGGACGTCTTATGTCCCAATGCATAGGTGTGGGCGCGTGCATGCGAATCCCTTGCCTGTATGTCGCAGCGAGAGAGGGGTGAACGAGGCCATGGAAGAGGGAACGAGCGTTCGGTCCATGGGGACGAAAGAGGCTGAGGCGCCGGCCGAGGGCGAGGGAAGGTTGGCGGGGGTGGTGTGCGAAGGTGGGACTCGGTTTGCGTGGAGGGACTGCGCGTCGACGGCGAGGCCGTGCTACGACGGCGGGGCTCAGTGCTAGGGAGCGCGGCATCGCGACGCCATGCGTTCGGGTGCTGCCGCACTCGCTTTACGTCTTGCGCTCTCTCCTCGTCTCTTTCTCATTGTGAATTGCGGAATAATAACTTTCAAATCTCGGTAAAACTGCGCGCTGAATCGTCGAGCCGACGTGGTGCCGATCGGAATTAAAATTGTGAGAACGCAACGTCGGTAGTAACGGGTGTCGTTCGTGTAAAGTTGGCAAAGTCCTCGTCTCGCTGCGAACTTCTTTTACTCTTGTGGAAATCTGCAGAGCTGCTAGATAGTCACTCCTAAATGGCGCCGGACAGGGCCATGTGCTACGGTCAGTGTAGACTCGACTTCCGAGTGTCGGGGCGTTCTTCGTGAGTGCCTGAATCCGGATTGTGCCATGGATCCGTACGGTGCCGGAGGAGGAATCGGCGGAGGTGGCGGAGGCGTTGGATGGGGACCACCGCAAGGACACCCTGGACCCCGGTGCTGGGAGAGACCTTGCAGATCGACGGATCCCTCGCCGATGCGTCCGATCGACCATGGTCTCCGCTCCGTCGAGTCAATGCGATCCATGGAGTCCATGAGGTCCATGGATTCCATAAGGCAGATGGAGCAATCAAGGCCGATGGTCGACTCTATCAGATCGTTGGAGCAAATCAGGCCGACGGAACAAATGCGTCAGATGGATCCGTCGGTCCGAAGTCTCGAGCATCACGCTCCGCGTGCCATGGAACATCCTTGCAGGTTGATGGACCACACGGGACACGCGCGTGAACAGCTTGCTCGTGCACACGACCACGGATGCCGTTCGGTCGAACATAGGCCGCTCCACGATTACGTTGGCGGCAGACCCGTCGTCGAAGCAACGTGTCGACCTTTCAACTATTCCTGTCGCTCCCTCGAGCACACGCCTGGCCGTCCCTTGCCTATGGACTCCGTTATCTTTGGATCTCACACCCATCCACCACCGCGAATGCCTGCGGAAAGTCCGTTCAGAGCTAACTGTCCCGTTCACAGTCCTTTCAGATTTCGATTTCCCAATGGTGGATCGGAGTTTTTTCAGCACCAGGTAAACCGAAACTTCGTACTCTATTTATTGGTCTTTCTTGTTCTGGTTTTACCCTTAATTAACTTCCCCGATTCGCGCTTGTTCTCCGGACCAGGTTGGTCTCGTTATTATCGACGTTCTTCGGTGTAATACCGTTATTGCCATTGATAGAACGCGGACGAACATTTTTCGTCCTGACGCTATTACTCCCCCAAGATTCGGAACGTGTGCAAGCGGTGCGTGCGACGGTTAACACTCCTTCTCGCTGGTAATGGAGCGTGCGTCGTGCTCTCGTCGCAAGAAGTGCATTATACTCTTGGGAAAAGCCAGTGCATATGATAGCGATAAAGTTTGTGGAAAGTGTCGAAAGGGATGAAGGGGAGAATGAAATGGCGTCGTATTTCACGCCCAGAGAGTTTCAGTAACAGTTTCAGGACACCGTCCTTCTGTGTAAAATCTATTGTCTGCGATCCTAGAAAGATTTATGCCCGTGCATGTTCATACCTGATTGACATTTTCAACCTTGAATACCGTATCTGAGTCGGCGACCCCCCCCCCCTTCAACGACCCTTACTCGTCAGTCTCACCAGTCACGCACACCTCATCATATTCGCGCGTGATAACTGCAGTTGTGGCTTTTGCGCTTGATTTACTGTCGTGGAATAGACCGTCGATTTCCAATAGTGGCCTGACCAAAGCGCTGGTGGTTCGCAGAATTTACTTTGTCATCTATGATTCGACCGCTATCGTGACGCCGTCGGTGCCAGATTGACTATTTCGTGTCATCGTGGCTTCTCAGCCCGCAACGGGCTACTACGTGCAAGGCTTTTTATTTGATACCGTGGTGTGAATTTATTCTGTTGATTGACAGTTTTGTGAAACCCGGTAATCGATTACAGACGGGTATTCGCGAACAATACGCATTAAATGTTGGCAGCGCTTCGAGCAGATTCCTTCAGCACTTTACCAAACATGGGATTAACACGCACATACACCAGCACCAAGAATTACGTTTTCAAGTATCAGTTCGTACCTTTTCCAGAGCCAAATATCAGAAGCTGCAATGTACAGTCGTCGATCATTTTGCGCGTACAGCTTTGGATTAGGGAATTCAGAGTACACTGGTAAGGCCGGTCTTGCTTTATTTACAGTGAAATTTCATCGAAATTCTCGAGTCCACTTACAGTCAGAAACGCGCGCAGATGACGCGAATAAGCGGATCACAGAAAACAAGTGCATGGACTGGTTTGAGGAGTATTAAATTATCGAATGAAAAATGTAATACGACAATACGAGTATATCGGGGATCGAGGCATATGGAAAACAGAATTTTCTTCGTAACATTGAAGAAAGAACATTTATGATATGTTTCTCTCAATGAAACATCGAATAATCACATTTTTCATCTCGACATTCGCTGATTTGATTCAGCCGTACAAATAATACGATATCGATTCATATGGTTTGATAAATATTTATTAGTTGATATTGAGTGCTAATACAATTATACACAGATATATATATATATATATATCTTAAAAAATTACCATTACAGAATAGTGCAACATGATCACAGTTCTTTTAATCGCCAATCAATCAAGGATGGCATCACGTTGATAATAATCTCAGTTACACAGATGTTTTGAGGGGCAGTTCAATTGCGCAATTGGATTTTTTTATCCAAAGGTGCTCCGCTGCATACTTCACACACAGCGAGTGGATGGTAAAATCGACGATTGTTTTGTGCAAGTTGAATTGTTTTGATTTATAGTGATACGTATCTCGTTTGAATTCATGTAGTATATTTTTCTCTCTACTAGAAATACTGCGAAACTTTTCTTTATGGATACTCTTTCGATCTTCTACTTCTTTCTTGTAGAAGAGTTCAGCAATAGCCTACCACATAATGTTTCGGCGACACAATGCCGTTCCAAGTTGATACGTTTTCCGGTCCAAATTCTGATTTCCGTTGGATATTAAATTGTAGACAGCGATCGAAAAACCGTTTGCATTTTGATGAATTCCGATATCACTATGACATTTTTCAAAGCTTCTTTGCAAGGGCATATCAGTTTTTTTATTCTATTCATCAACGCCGTAGCAGTTCTTTGCTCAACTAACGCAGTTTTTTACGTAAATTTAATTTTCTTCCTTCGTTTCTTTTTCCTTGCCTGAGACGTCAATAATCTTGCAATGTCGCAAAGAGCAATTAAGTCCTGGCTAATTAATCCTGCTACAACGCGCGGAGTTATTATCAATTATACGGTAATAATTATAGTACAACGTAAATCGCATTTGACTGAACCCGTTTACCAGGGGCTACACGGATCGTTTTAACAAGCCCTGCACTTTCCCATTGCAGGATCGACCCACTTGCGCAAAGATAAATGAACGACGATATACGTATAGAATACTTTGCTCGCAAATTAGTTACTGAAGCACTACTTTTTTCGAACGGCTCTGGGCCACGATCCTCGAAATTAATTTCACCCAAGCCGTTGTCTGGCGTAGGCAGGGTTTTCTACTTCCGCGCTAAAAACAAGAAACATTAGATATTTTCCCCACAGTGCTCATCACCCCAACGGTAAAAATATTTTGTGACATTCTGCCCTTGGTAGTCATTTACATTAGAAGCCTCGCACTGTTTGGTTTAATATGGACAATTCTGTGCGTTCTCGCACGTAGCAGTTGAAATTGCTCAGAAATTTGGCGAATGTAATTCGTACTGTCTGCATCTGGTAAACCCGCATCCATTGTGCCAGTTTCTGAATGAAATCTTGTGAAAAACGGGAAAATGTAAATTTCGTTGAACTTTGGCGAAAAATTAACATTTATATAGTCACATCAGCAGACGCCAATCTATCAGACTTACGGAAGAATTACCTGAACCCATTCATGGGACTGCAAAATCTCATTTCATTTCCTTCGCGTGAATATCGGACAAATCCGTTGGTGCAGTTAATGCCTTCATCGAAGGAAAGTGAAGGAGAAGAGCAGATCATATAATTTATCAAAGCCGCGTAACGTACCAATTAGCGCCAACACACTGTTCAATATCAGGATCGTTATCGTGACGGAATTACGTATTTACTCTATCCATGTTGTCGGTAGTTCTTGACTACGATTCAACATTTTTTCTCGCCACTTCACATTCAGTTGTACCAATTTGCGACAGCACAGAAATTCCTTGAATTCCAGGATGGAACGTGTCTCACTGAACCTGGCAACCTAGCTTGGAGGAATCCGGGCGACGAAATTTTTTGCAGATATTTTACAGTTGACATTTGCAAAAATAAAATAATACCATCGCACCTGAACATTTTTTCAATTAAATTTTTATTCCAGTTCCATTGAAAACATTACTTGAATCGACAGATTATCGCTCGCGTAAAAATAAAAAAGCTACGTGCTTAGGTTACTGACTGAAATTACGTCCAGTTCAGGTAGCAGAAAATTTCATTTTGAAACGAATCGCGAGCGTGTGGGTTAAAGTGAAATTATGCAGAATCAATACAGTGTTACTGCTTTCCGCGAGTTCCTAACCTCAATCTGAGTATTCTGAGTTTTATTGTTTTCCACCAAACGATTCGCTGCTTCTGCCGTCTGCGTGGAAAACAGAGTCTTGCCCACAGTTGGTATGTATATGGTATACGTGGATTTGAATGAACCAAGAATCACGGTGTAATTTTGCCCAGACATTTTCGTCGACGACGCTTGCGCTTACTTGAAGATTCCAGAAGCCCTGTAGGTACATACGGACGTGGATATTCAAGCTGTGAAGCATGAATAAAAATCCCTCTATTTTTGGGCACGTCATATTCTCCTCGCAGCGCATTTGAATCGTTCGTTAGCTCTCCCGTCTCCTGTAATGGTGTAGTTAGGCGAACCATTCAACGGCCAGTAACCCAATTCAAGCTGGTCAATTGTGAATCGCGTTGGTGCGTCGCCCGCTAGCGCGCTGATCTAGGAAAAGCAGGAATCAACTACTAATTCGAGAGGCGCAGAAAAGCTCAGGCATCAGTTGGTGCTTGTGAGCAAAGTGTTTCGCAGTGAAGAGAACGGGCGCGACGCGGTTGGCACAGAAACGTCGAGCAGACACAGGCTTGACGATTCTCTGAGTTTCTTGGCAGCATTCAAGGCAGCGGTGCCACCTCCTATCTTCATAATTTAGACAGCAAGCCGTTGTGTCGATACGGTGGGCTGGGGTGTTGACCCTAGCCAGTGGGCCCCGTCAATGGAATACATTAAGCTCTGTTCGAAAGCTGAAAGAAAAATTTACCCGGCGCTGAACGGACCACGCCATAAGTCCACACCCTGACACCGAGCGTCTATAGCGACCTCGCACTCCACCGCGACAGACCCTGGCCGCATTTATGTGACTTTGCGCACTCACACGCTCGGCGAACTTTTCATCGTTATTATGCCAACCACCACTGCAAAGGCTGCATCCACTACACCCTGCCGTGCCCTCGATCCACGAAGGGGCCGAGATAGACTAAACCCGCGCTACAACCCTCATCACCCTCTGGTGAATATTTCATGAAATATTTTTGTCGCTGCTTATACCTACGCGTTTCCCGCTCTCGCTTGTTCGCGAACATTCGCGATTTTGCTAATGTCACCGACGGTGCCGCTGTCCAGTTGCTGTGTTCGCTTGATCGTTGTAAAACATTAAACTTTCAAGGCTACCGCGTTGATCCTGCAGGCGCGTTTCGTGGCCGCTGCTAAACTACTCAAAAAATTGTTCCACCCGCGCAAATGCCTCGGCCAATTCGGCAACGTTCAAGACTTAATCCGCAAACAGCGAATCTAGTCATCTGACCCAGATGCCGAGCTACGCGCTTCTCTTTACTTGCTGGTGGTAATTGGCACAAACAGATACACGTAACCTTCCTAACCAACGTATAGATGTACGCTGTACAAGATGCAGTCATTAAAAGCCCTCGAGCACCCAAGTGTCGAGTTAGACGCTCGAGCGTTCAATCGAAACCTGAAGGAGAGCGCAGCGCGATTGAAACTCTTCCTGCTCGAGGTTAACGATTCGTGCCCCAATGTTCATTGTTCACCTTTGGAATATAATTCCTTGCGGTCGAGGAAAAGGCTGGATTGATTGTTACGCTTGAGTGGGGCTCCGAATGCCGCGTAGACCGATCACTCGAACCTTTTTCTCGCACCCTAGTTACGCGAACAACGCTAAACTGCCAATTGAGCAGCCAGCGGATCGATAAGGACGGCCCAGTCCCAATAAATTTGTCTCTCAAGTTATTTGCCTAGCGTCGCAGCCGAGCAGAAGGACCCAAGTTGACGTACATCATCTTACCATGGAATCGAAGCTTTTCAATGTTGTTGCAGCCCTCTCAGGCCGGCACGGGAGGAACAAAGGAACTTTTTGGCCGAGCCTAAAGCAAACCGACGTCGTCGTAATCGATAATCCATTGAAGCAGGAGGGTCAAAGGGTTGCAAAAAACGCTTCTAGGCTAGGCCGACGAGGCGACGAAGCAGCGACTAACCAAAATTTCGAATTGCCAACAGTTACCAGTCTCAACAGGCTGTTGCCGGGACGATAATTCGATAATTTAGACGAAATCTCATTTCGCCAAAACTCGAGGGCATATGTATTCATGAGCTGTAGCCTAGGTACGACGGTAGGTGCAAGTTTGGTAGCGAGGACTCGTCAACCATTCTATGGCGAACCAGTTCCCGTTATACCGTTGTCGCGATCCACAGAATTACTCTGCCTATCATATTAATCGAGGAGTTAATTACATCAGCATGCGACAACACAGGGTTACGACGGACTCGTACGTCAGTGCGGCAGCGCATGTACCAGATTATTTATCGCCAACCTGTCTTATGCTTTCGTTTGACTACCGACTACCGACTGCCGACAGCAAACTCCCACTTATCATCAAGGGTTCCCCAACATTTTATACATACATCACTCTCCCTCTTTCTCTGACCTTCTCCCTCGAGTATCATCTGCTTTTGCGGTAATGAAGGGTGACACAAATTTTGCACGCACGTATGGGCCGTGTAAATTGCCTAACCCCAAGCCTATTGTACGCTAGGCGTTAAACTGACTCGAGAAATCTCATTAAGTTGCTCAAACTACTTGGCATATAAGATGCTGAGCTAAACGGCCCGGTAGTATCGGCTGATTCAAGCCTCGATGATACGTCATTCGTGGCTTTTCGAAGGCACCGCGTTAGCGCGTCCGAGTCGCATAGTGCCCAGACTTGAAAACCACTCGGGGAACACGGGATGCCTTTTAGTCTTCCACAAAACTTTGGATATAATCTGCAGAGCGGCCTTTGAATTATCGTCGAGGAGTGAAGATTTTTCGAATAACGATTTTCCCTATCCTCTACTTCTCTCTCCCACATTGCCCCATCGAGCCAGGGAACAGGTGAACCATTCAAGGTGAACAAAGTTTGGGAAAAGATTCTTTGGCTCTTTTTACGCTCAACTTCGTGCCAAGAATTTTGGAAGGTATCGTCTAATTGCATTTGGTACTTGTTAATGTTTATTATTTCCTTTCGTGTACATCGTATGTTGCATGTTACACATGTTCCTCTTGAAGTTGTCCTTTAATTCCACTTTATCCAATCTTAAATATGCCTAATTAAATACTTCATTTCTAAGGCATTCATAAGTTCGGGAGATCGAATTAAATGAGTTTTAGATGTTTCAATCATTCTTGCGTTTTGTTATTTTACCTCTCGTTGATGCCTGTTGAAAAATACGCATATAAATGTAACCAATATATCGTCATGTGTCAAAACAAGCACGCGAAATCTTGGCCAACTGCCACGTGGCAACAGCAGTTCTTAACGGTACAAAATCGAGACACTGATATATCCCTCTGTCGCTTGAATTCGACAGGTCAGCTTTTTTGCCCAAACCTTTTCCTTTCTTTCTTTCATCTTATAGCTGCTCGGCAACGTATAAGCCCACGAAAAACTCTTATCGACGGCAGTATTTAAATGTCCGTTCGAAGCAAAAAATGTGAATTTCTCGTTTATTATACCCTGAAGTGATCGGCAAAGAAATCGTTTACGGTCTCTAATTATTTATCCGCCGCTGAACTCAGTTGTCATTACTATTTCTCCGGGTACGGTACTATTTCTAGACTAACATTTCGCTGTCATCAAATAATTTGAAGCTCAATGCGTGAGTATTGTTAAGTTACCGGAACTTGTAGCATCATATTTCGGAAAATGTAGTTCGGAATATACCATTCTGTCTCTGTCCTCTTTTCCTAGATCTTGTTCCGGAAATCGGAGACTTCGGACTGAATCTGTAACCTTCTGCACATACATTAGGACACATACCAACAGCATAGTTGTGCTCACGTTTTGAAGAAAAACAACGCTGTCTCCCTCCTCCCCTATCGCTAAGCTGAGGGATTATGAAGACACACATATTGGGACTCGGCCAGACATAACGTCCGCGTTCCGCGAGTCCTTCGAGTGTCCTGACCTCGATACCGAAGTATGTGCTGCAAAACGACGGGCATATAAAAGATGACAAGAGAAAAATAACCCTTGATGTTGGTGGTCTCTCTGAAGCACCGGTATATCTCAAACGAATTCTGTAACCTTTCAGACATAGCAGCACAGTTTTATTGAAACAATTTGTTTGTCGTATGAAATTTGATCAGCGAGTCAGAGTTATTCAAAAGTTTTTTAGCACTGAATGCCGTTTCTCACAAAGCGAACGTAAAATCTCTTTCGTAACCGCTTGGTTTTTGCGTATGGTATAATACTAAACATGTTACAATAATTTTGAATAAAAATCAGTTTCCAATTCTGGTTAGAAAACGTAAAACAAAAGAGGTCGTCCATAAAATATGCAATACATTTTAGGGGCGTTACGACTTGTTCCAGGGGCCGAGGGGTGGAGGTTTCGTTATATAACTCCAATTATTCTTCTTTGTTTGACTATTCACAGAAATCATGAATATTCCTTTGAAAATTGTAGTCAAGGTTAATAATACTCATCTCAAAACAATCCAAATTTTACTGAATACTGAATGCAGATGTAAGAACGCATAATAATGCACTCCCAATCGCCTTCTTTCCGGCCTTGATACGCAATGTACTATTTCTACCTGGTGTTGTGTCACTCTTTGTGGGTGGGTGGAGGTCAAATTGCCCAAATTTGTGTTCCTTTTTTTATGAACGGCCCCAAATATGCAATTACTGAATGACACGTGTCTCGAGTGACTAAATCGGTGCGTATTTTGTGACGAACGCTTTGACCGTGGGCAATCAAGTAATTTGCTAAATTGCGAGCAACACAATCGACCAACCAATAAATTAGCAAACACTCCCATTTTCGATACGGGACATGACCAAGGTCCCGTTTGACCAAATTCCCTCAACATACAACACATGTAAACATTCGCAGTTTCACCACGTAGAATTTCGAAGATAGCATCGCGTAGATTATCTGCCATGGCGTATTCGAAATATGATTGACATGTATCACAATACTCAATACTGTGGTATAAAAGTACACTTCTGCGAACCTTGGCATAATTTTCACAGCCGTAAAATAGCTATACTGGAATTTAACCAACGGTTACACGTAATCCAAGTTCAGCCAAGTCGTCTCTGTAAATACAGCTACCAGCAGAAGTTTTACCCATTTTTCGTGAAAAAGATAACGGTTCTGTAGGAAGGTGGAGTGGAGTTAATTGCAAAATAAACTTCTGCCTGTGGTGTGGGTAGTCCTTGGCTCGGAAGATAATGTAGGAGGATAATACAAAGTGTTAATTACCTGTCGGTGTTTGACAAACTAACATTGAGCAGAAATTTTCAACCCTACTGCGTGCTTCGTCGTGTTGGTTAGTATTATCGGTACGTATTTCGTTAAACTTTCAATTCTCATTATTAAATTAAAACACTTTAGAGGGGAACAATCTATCTGTATACATCATTATTCACCTGAATTATGGATTCGTAGTCACGATTATGGTTTCTGACCTCCTTTGAATTGGACAACTTTTGAACGGGGTTGGTGACATGAAATTAGACGCCGATCAGTATCAGGTGGACTCGAAATATACGAAACTTGCTTATAGTGATAGAAAAGAGAGGACACTATGAAAAGTTTTGCAAGTTACGTGACCTCTTTGTCGCAAATAAGAATACGTTAAACAGTTTCTGTATCAGCTGGATCCTGGACATTCTTATGTCGCTAAGCTTCTTTCAGAGTTGTCAAACTCCAAAGGTTCGGACAAACGTTCGCACGAAGGCTGCCGATTTGCAGTCATTAATCTTTCGCGTTGTCGCCTCTCTATTATTTATGCGGTCCGTCGGATAACCAGACCTGCAAAAACGTTACCATTGTTTCATCGTCAGTTGGACAACAATGAGCCGGATAGGTATTAAATATTCCAGGAAAAAATTAATTTCAATGCCCTACACTTTGGCTTTCGATCCCACCCTCGTTAATCGACAAATATATCTTTTTCTAAAAGCAAGCTGATCCATCCGCAGGTCCAGCAGTGGGTTATTCACACCTAACGTCATTAATATTCACGTATTTTTGGCACCTCGAGAGGGACTCGAAAGAGAGAAAGTACAGGGGTAACAGGTTGAGACGGACCCTGGGAGAGAGGCAATAAATTATTTTGCGAAAATGCAGCAGAGGCTGTAGGCTTGGAGTGCCTCGCCGGTTGTGTAGGCGCTTCGTCGTTAGGTATCTACCGCTAGGTGAAGAAAACCCGATCCCAGTGGAAAGGATCCGGCTTCGTGTTGCGCATCGTAAAAAAGGTTCTCCTCTCACGGATGCGGTCGTCACGCTCGTCTTTGGTGCTGCTTCGAGTACCGGAGTGCCACGCGAATCCCTTGCTGTGGTTTCCACCTCTCATCGCTTCCGCCTTTAACCTCAGCGTCAGACGTTCTCGTTCATGCAACACATCACGGTAAATCCGAGTGGTCTTTGAAGCTTGTAGCAGAATACCTTGCGGGATGAATTTTTAATAAATAACCCATGCTCGTTTCGAGACTTATTATTTCACACTTTTTCAGGTTCGTTACCAATTTGTTTTGTCTTGTTTTTCTCTTCACGTCATATACAATCAGCCACTTACTAAACCACTGGCAATTTCGCTGATCTACGCTTCACGTTCTAAAGAATTAAACGTACTTATCGTAGAAGCAGCTCATAGACGAAAACTGGGCATCGGTCGCAATTCAATTCGTTACGCAAGCATCGTCGTATGTGCAATATAGACGTATGTAATAGAAGATCAATAATGTACCGGAAACTGCAGTATTACGGACTATGGAGTTACTTTGGTTTTGTACGTCTACGAGACATTTTCCGCAATAAAATATTAATATCTCCGTTACCCAGTTATATCCCATCATAAACGGTATACCATTATGACTGAATTATATTCATCTAATCAATTTTCACCCAACGTAGGCACACGTTCACAGCTTTGACAATCGAGCAAAAATGTTCTTTCAATATTTTTAATTGCCAGTAAATTCTGCATATCATTGTTATTTTTTGACACCAGTACTGGAGGAATTTTCTTTTGTCGTAAAGTAAATCGGTTTCAAAAATCTCTCATTCGTGAAATAATTTACGGAATCTTGAGTAGCGCGTATTTCGTTCCCCTGCTACAGAAGGACCGAGTAGCTTCTGAAGGAGCAGCGAGAAATGTGCTCTGGCTTTAACGGTACGGGGCTGTTGGAAAAAATGAGAGAAAAAAACAAACAAATGGAAAAATTTTCACAACGACGGGGCCATTTCTCTGCAGTCTCATACAGGGTAAGGCCACCCTATTTTTTGGGTTAGTGATCCCAGCGAAACGCCGCGGCAACCAGTTCAGAATACCCACGTCAAGCGAGTCGTTATTAAATATAATTTCGTGAATTTGATACAATAAAATGTGACATTTCTTCTACAATCTCGACCTGATCATTCGTCATACCGAACCCGGCCGGGATCTGGTCTCATATACCAAAGATTTCCTTTCGCGAACCCCACGCACGTGAAGACTTCTCCATATTTCTATTTCTCAGATCAAACTCTGCAGCCCGTCGTATTAAGAGTGAAAAGTATTTCGAAATATTCCCCTATTGTGCCCGACGCAAATAAGCCGAGCAGGCTGTACCGCGGATTTTCTCTTTTTGTCCTTTCTTTTTTCTTCCTCTCTTGGAGTGGGGTTTCGATCGATGCAGGTTGTACTCTTCTGCCGAATCGGGGCAAGTTGACTGAAAAATCAATCTTTGCCCTGAATCAATGCTTGGATTTTCGGCATCGAGTCCTTCAAGTCCTTCAACGCCAATAATCGATTTTCTTTGAGATCAAACGCGAAAGTCATCAAAGCTCTTACGGGACTGGACACCTATAATACTCTGCACTGGGTAACCTCTGGACTCCCGACCGACTGTTCGTGAATGTTCTCCGATATTCTGAACTCCGATATTTGTCGGTGCAACTGTATCCGCCCAAAAATCCCTTCGGTTATTTTACTTCGTTGAAAGGAAGAAAATCTAATTACGGCGACCCTCGTGGGACGTCTATGTCCGAGAACTAGCAGAGTAAATCGGCTAAAACGAGTCTATGTTTCACATATTATGTATGTATCGTTGTTACACGTCTCGAGACAAACGCGATGCACTGACGGGATATTAGCGATTGAAAGGTGCTGGCTAATATTCAACGGGCTACATACCCATTTCATTTTTCTATTTTCAATCATACCGCATCGCTGCACATTTCCACATGAATATCGGCTGACCCGATGACCCAAATTGCATAAGTAATCAAGGCAGATGCATACAAGCTGCAGTGGTCCATAAAAACCGCAAATCTGGTAGCCGGGTAACAGCTTTGCCAATCCGCGTAGTAGGTACGTCAAACATCAATCTTTCAGGGTAAAATGAAATAGCACATTTTCGAATGGCTTTCGACGATCATTCACACCCGCCTTCCTGACTACACGGAGTGATTCCAAACGCCTCGCGGTTCAATAAAAGAAGAGACAAAATAGCGAGAGGCTTGGTTCTCTCGGGGTGAAAAATTCGCAAAAATTTGGGTGACACGCCGAGTGTGTTATAGCCGACCCGCATTGCGGACTGGGATCCGTTACCCCGTTTCGCGCGAGCAAACGCGATGAGAACCCCCGCAGCGAAATCACTCTCAATCATCGTTCGCGTGCCAGCAGCGGTCGTTCTACACGTCATTTCACCGGTGCCCATATTCGGTGGGAAAAGTTTCAAAGAAGAGAGGAACATATGCGACCCTCTTTTTCTCATTCGAATCAGTGGTGATCCGGCTCCTGTTTCCGAAGGCATTTGGAATCGAATTATGCAGATATCCAAAGACGAGTGACAAGTTTTCGTCATCTCAACCTTTTTAGTGGATTTCTTATCGGGATTCAATTGCCATCGCTCAGGCTGCAACCAGAGGATTGCGAAAATGCTGACTAGGGCGGAAAGATTGAACAAAGTCTTGAGGCTTTCTCCGATTTAACCCATGCATTACCGAACAGAAATTTATTATCCATAACTCTAGGAACGAGCCTACTGCTCAACTTTCAATTCTCCGGGGAGGAATCGACCGAGCGATAACCACGAATTTAACAACAGGATGCCAAAACGTAATCCCATTAACGATGAGTTAATATAGTTTAGGCCTTCGTCAAGGAGGATTAATTCGACGTATTTCATTTGTTCAATATGTAATACCCTAATATACAGTTCACAAGGGTGAACGTATCTCGAAACGGAGGCCCGGACATTACTAGAAGCTCACAGCAACTCGCCTTTGTTACGTCGATCGGGGATTTTGGATAGCCTGCAGCGGGTGTCCCCATGCTAAATTCTTGATCCTTGTGTACAACTGTCTCGACCGTATCGATCACCCAAAACCTCCCCTCGCGGCTAGCACCACACAACAACTATAGTGTTGTAATTGAATCGGTCTACCGATGGAATCGCCGCGCCAGTTGCTGCCATCATTTACCTGACCCTGCACACTGGGGACAAGTCTGGTCTTTGCGCAAGTCCTGCGCTCTGCATCTAGATAATATGAGTGCCCTTTCATGTGTTGCCTAATTGATCGTTCGAAGCCGGGGGGGAGGGTGAGGGAGCCGTGGACAGGATTTAGGAAGTCGTGCAGCTTTTCCGATTGAGCAAAGGTGATTGAAGCCCAAATTCAGTGAATGTAGCCGAGGAGGGACGGAAGTAGAAGTGAACGCCGAGGGATTATAATGAAACCTTTCGGTTGTACCGGCTCCTCGATTTCTTTTCACTTTTATTTATTTTTCAGTTTTTTTTTTTTTTCCTATTATAGAATATCGACTGTATATAACGCTGTGCGCCAAATTTTCTTTTGCAAGGAACAGCTGTACTTCTCTCGTTTGTTGAAATCCACTCCACCTTGCTTTTGCTCGAGATAATTATTCTGCCGAACTATATCACTTGAATTGTTTCGGTTTTCCAAGGAAAAGAAGTATTCGAGATTTGTCTGATTTTATATACGAAATGACCGTGAATAGATATACGTGTTGTACGCGATATCGCAACTCTTAGTGAAATTTCTACCATCCCATAAAAGCAGATAAAATTTCACGATCACGTGGTAGAATGAAAAAACTCATTTCAAGACGAATAAAAGATATCGTTCCTTAGCCGCGGGGATAAGAGGCTTCAAAAATCCAAGAAGTATCACTTTCACCGGCATCGTTTGCTGAAGTTTTTTCATCTATAACGCGCAAACTCTCTTTCTCATAATTTACGACTATAACTTGTGTAATTTTTTGCAACCGTCGCGTGATCTCAAGTTAGTGAAGAGTAAAGCCTGCAGTAATACGGGTGACAACGCAAATTTACAGAAAAACCATTTCAATATCAACTACAAAATATGAAGGCTGTGCGATTATGGGTGATAAAAAAACAGATTAATCGTCGCATTGAGCTGCTCCTACTCGTCCTCGAAGTCAAAGAATTTATACAGCGATTTTTTTTCAGTATTCAAATTTGCGTAACGCGCAAATAATTATCACCCTCACTTTTGTGCAATTACAACAGTCGATCTCCTGCGTGGATTTCTCACCAAAAGACCAGCCCACCAGAAAGCCTTACAACCCCGCAATGTAGAACCAACTGACTAATGTTCTTTCCATCAGGAGCGTCATCACTTAGCAGCACGATCCTGCTTTGCGGATTGATCTAGATTCCAGACACTTCGGCCTCCTTCAATGGTTCGGAGCTGTCGCTTTCCATTGATGCCTCCCCTTACGAATTCCTTGCAGTAATACCACGAATCCCCAACCCCAGCCGCGGCTTTTGATAGTTTTTTCTTTTGTTGTGGTTTGATAGCTTCAATTGGTTTTTATCCCAAACAGGAAGCTCTCGTGGCAAGCATTTATAGTGAAAAACAATAAATCCCGTAAGAGGCTGAAAAAGAATCGGATGAATATCGCTACGTATAAACGGAACGAATCGAATTTTGTCTTGCTACCCAATTACAGTAGCATCCTATACAATTCTTAGATACTATGTGATTTTATTTTGCCAAGCGATCGAAGATTCTGCGAAAATGTCTAAACCTCTTCGTAAGATCGTGACGCCGAGCGTCTCCAGAGAGATACCAATTCCATTACTCGTTCCAGTTGAAATATCTTCGATTTTCCACCACAACCAACGATGGTCGATTCATTCGTTTGGTTGTCCGATAAGAACGACCCAGTTTCCAGACATTCTCCTTGAATAGCTCAACCATAATTATAATTGTCTTTGTTGATCGATGTGGAAAAAGAACCCCGTATTTTTTAATTTGATTTCTCAACCATCTTCGTGAATTTATGAGGTTGTTCCGAGTATTCACATTTCCACCGGTGAAACCCCAAGTCGGCCGCGAGTTACGCCTCAGTTCCTAATTCGAGTAAAACTTTAATGCTTCCAGTTGAATCCGGTGAATTTTGCTGGTGATGCAGCAAGTTTCTGTAAAATTCTGCAACAACTATTAAAACTAATGAAACGAATTATATAATTCAGTGTGTAGGTTTCATCGGTGTTGAACTTGATTCTCAAAAAGCCCTCGAACAATGAAGTAACAATATCCGTCCCAGCCGTCGTCGGACTCCTGAATTATCACGTTTATTGAGACAATCTGGTCGTCGTAGAATGGTGCTGACTGCAAAAAGCGTTTAATCACGTCTTCAACCGTAGAGTTGTCAGCAACGAAATTCCCAAAGGACCCAACTCAGAGGCTGCACGATATATTTTTTCTTTTTCTGCTTCTATCTTATTTTTTCTCTTCGAGGTCCTCGTCAGCGAAAAATTCACACCGTTAGCGTAAATCCTATTACCTGGCTCGGTTAGCCTTCGATCACGGACGGTCGAACGCGCAGCTCGTTTCACTTGGCTGCTTCCTTCGCAGATTTTTCATATTCCGTTCACATTCTCGGTACTTTTTCCGGCTTTTACGTGTAATCTTGTTCCCTTGTCGAGCTAGAAATGAAGTCGAAACATGGAATGACAAAATATAATTTACGTGCAAGCATAATTGCGTATATTAAACGCGGCTAATGGTGCGAAGTTGCTTGAAAGGAAGGAGCGCTTTCGATGCGTAGCCGTCACGGTCGTTTCATCTGAAAGCGGATGTAGCGCGTTCCACCCGCTATTAGCGATTTGACTCTCGGAACCAGCTGTCATTTGTACTAGAAATTTCGACCTTGGTACACGTCGATCGAGATGGGATCGAATGGGCTGGGATGCCGAATCGCGCTTCTCTTGTCTCGTTTAATTCACTCGGTAACAGAGTTTTCATCGATCGAGTGGTAATGAGTTTTCCAGCTATGAATCAGCCTCGAATGCAATCGTCAATACCCACTAGTACAGGGGTTCCAGCGCTTCGGGTTCGATTTAACGAATATCCCGAATTCACCGCGGTTTCTACACCTCTACGGGCATGCACTCGATTTTCGAGTGTACAGTGAATCACGAAACTCGTACGCCGGTACATTTTTAAAACGGTGTTTAGCCGCCACGTAACTGTGCGAAAATACAGCAAAAAAGATAGCTCGTCGCGTGAATTCCTGCCTAGTACGAACAAAGTAAATTTATTCGTAGTTAGGACGAGGCGAGCATGGAATTCGAAACGTGGACAAACGGTCGGTTTGAAAACCACTACCGAACATACCGCAATGCGAGAATAGGGTGTAGCCAATCGGTGGAGTTGCTTGGACAGAGGCCAAGTCTTCCGCGTCTCCCGTCTGCAGGCGCGTAATTCAGCGAACCGCAAAGAACAACTTTCCTCGTTATTTTCCTCCAAGGAATATCTCGCTCTAATGAATTGCCGAGAGCATCTTTTTACCTTGCCGCTTCAGCTGTCTTAACCTGGAAAAATCTCGCCGCGTGACGTTGAGAGTTTCAAGTCCATCGAACCAGCTACGATGTACCCCGACGTATAAGCGGCGCGACGTTCCTCGACCTCGCATCCTGCAGTCGCGCGTCTCACCAGTTGCCAAGTTTGACCTCCGGCTCGCGTATAAGCGAGATTGGAATTGTATACAGCAAGGTTGAAAGTATATGAATTTAATCCGTGAAAATCGGCGTCGGCGTGTCCCTCCGTGCATAATACATCTGTGATACGACGTTGTTCGATACCCTTAGGCCATTCAATGCACACAGTGACGCGATGACGTCTCGCTTTCTTTATCCCTTCGTTCAGTTCGAACCGACGTTATTCTCTCTGGCTGTTCAGCTGTTCGAGTTTTTTTTTGAGCCCTGAGTGAAAATATTCGAACGATGAATAGCGAGCGCAGGCATTGGATCACCTGAACGGACGTTTATTTGAACGTTGCAGGACGCGTTTAGATTCGGTTTTTCGTAAACAAATCCGTTTCCTGTTTAAAATTTTATACGCCGTCGGTAGTTTATTCGTGAATTTCAATGTTGGCCGACTGTATCGTGAAAAGACTTTCCGCCTACGGTAAAAAACCTTTCGAACCTTGTAACTCGTGATCCGCAGAAAGTTGGAACTTGAGGAAAGGACGAAACTGATATCGAACACTTGACTATACCACAATACTCGTGCGCATATCAACCCCTATCCCCTTTCCTGTAACCCGAGCTAAGCTTCGGTTAATTTGTTGCCTTTGCGGCCATCCTAGATTCGCTTGGCGAGTGGCAATATGGTTACACAATAGACGGCACCAGCTCCATGTACAAGTATTGAACGCCGGGCTCGTCTCCTCAAGAATCTCCACTCCCACCGAGTCGCTGCACAACCGGAGACGGGAAATCCTTCATATTTTTTGCCAAGCTTGTGTCAACGAGGAGAACGTTCCAAAGTTTGAGTGATTCAGGAAATGATACCCGCGGCTAGACTACCGTACAATACGATGAACCATGTGTCAACGTTGGTGTTGTGTACGGAAGCTAACAATGACCCTCCATTATGTTGTACCATAGCTACTATTCAGGATTATCTACTGAGCGTGACAACGCGTCAACGATCAAATGAAAGCATATTACTTACGGTAGGACCTTCGTCGAGCGTCCTTTGTAAGCATGTTGGGATTCCTTACTCAAAATTTGATGGAGCATTGCTCGAGCAATCTCATGCCTACTGCGCACCGCTAAAGAAAACACTCTGCGCCGAGAGCGAAGCAATTCTCACAACATTTTCACCCTTTATTCAAAGAGAAACTACGAGGCGTGCGGGAGCTCGGCACAAACGCAGTGCATCCGCCTGCGTATTGATCTCTGCTGCGTCGAATCTAAGGTACCTTTACCTCTCTGCTGGTCAATAGTTCTCACTAATATGCAGCAGTGTATCACCGAAAAAACGACCAAGTATTTTATGACCTTCACGACCATAATCGAGGGCTCCGTTCTTTGCAATTGTTTCAAATCTGCGGGCAAATACCGCCAAAACGTCGAACATCGAAAACTAACCACAAGTTCCCCATTGTCTTCTTCGACCAAGCCGGGGAGACTGCAAAGAACAAGAAATTAAGAAACGTTTATCACAAGTTCGATTCCAATAAAGCCGAATTGTTGTTGAAAAGAACCCCATCATGTGCTTTTTGCTCTACGTTTCGACTATTATGGTTCTACCTTATCACGCTACCAATAGCCGGCAAAACGCGCAAGTTGCGAGATCGCGATGAATGTCACGTTACTTTGAACTGACCTTGCCACCAAGCTGTCGCCCGGAAATTTCGCAAACACCGTAATATGATCCACCGCAGGTACTGCTTGCATCCCTTATCTTCACACTTGCTGAGTATTCCGGGGCCATCTCACTAGTTACCTGATTCTACAGCCCATCAACTAGCTAGAGCAGGAAGACCTGCTTCGCGTCGCCTCATCAGCAGATAATCAAGGACGCCCATCTTGCCTCTTGCCCGTCCTTAATTTACACCTACACTGATTCACGTGTCGGCGCAAACACACGTGCATCAGATATTCCGAGAGTCGAACACCTACCAATTAATGTATTACTACGTGCTTTTTCTCCAGCATGAAACCAAGCTAGCTGTGTTCGACGAAAAACAGCTTCGATCCTTGATCGTCGTCAAAGTACGAGTCGAGCGACTTGATGAATAATTAGGAAATGCGTTCAGATTATTCATACAACAGATATGCCTATTTTTCGTGTCTGAGGGAAATGGTCTGGGGAAACGGATTTTTCATCGTAAAAACTGAGCGCGTATCGTAATGATAAATATGTAGGAGCTAACTTACGGAGTTCTGAAAGACTGGAAAAAGTATTCGAAGATAGCAGTACAAGATATCTTTCAGACGATAAAGAATCTCTCGTATTTTTACCCGTCCGGCCAGAAGGAACGAGTGGGTGGGTGTAGGTATCCATGTGTCGTACATGTATGCGCCAGTGAGCAGGTTGACTCGTAACCGTTCGTCGAAGCTAGGGTTAGATATTGCTATTCCAAGCGGGACTTTTTGTTTGCAAAACATACTTAAACGGTAGTTCGACGCTCATAACAGTGGGTGGAAGTGGATGAGTGAACTAGGTCGTGGCTCTGCCAGAGCAAATAAGCTTAAGCTCGGGAACCAGCGAGTTTCAGCTCACTTCAGTCAACACAGGTATACCTGCAGGTATGATATATTATGTACGTCTGTAACGGTACGCGTGCCAACCATGCATCCAAAGTCAACCACATATTCGAATTAGAACTTGGTAGTTTTCGTAATCTCTTCCGTTTTTTCTTCGTCGTTGTCAAAAACAAGCTTGTACACCACTTTTCTTACTTTCAATTTTGGGGAATGGCCATAGTTGTACGAAATGAAGGGAGGAGAGAGGGAACAAGTCTCTGTAACGTTGGAAAATTAACATCATGCCTTTCTCTCATTCATTGCGTGTAATAAGCTCGTGGCCAGCACACGAAAAAGCTTACGCGACGTGATGCCGGGCCGGCTCGAGTCAGGTTCGGCTCGGTTGGACGATAACGATAACAAATTATCCCGCAAAGGGATTTCAGTTTTTATTCCAGGCGGGAATTCTACCCCGGTCTTTGCGGCCACCTACGCATTCATTTGTCTCGTTTTCATATCGCGGCTCTGCTAGAATTAAAAAAAATTTAAACAAAGCACAGAAAAATTTGCTTTTTCCATGCAAATGCATTTCTGTTCCTGTTTTATACTCTTTTTTCAGACCGGCCGTTTAGCTTTACACTGCCACTCTGTAATCTTAGCTGACTTGTCACTATTCTATGTTACTCCTATTGCTCTTTCACTACTCTACAATTTGCGTATTAAATTTTTCGCAATTTATTGCCCGAGGGTGGCAAAGCAACTCGCATCCAGACACACGGCTTGGTTGATTTAAAATTTAATTAACCAAGTCATTCGCATACTCATTCGCCGATGTTTTCCAATGCGGTATAAATTCAATCGTCATATTCTGTTTTGCGCATTATATCGTCCACCCACACCTTTTTTTCACGATACACATGTAATTCCTAATTTTCCGAACCTTTTTTTATTTACGGTCACAGAGGGATGAAATATGACGCCCGATATCGACAACTCGGCCAGGCACAGTGCGGGCATACATTCATGTGTACGTTTTCATACATGCAACACAACGGCATCCGATGGATGGCTGTGAATTCGTTGAAGAGCAAATTCCTGGTGGAAAATATCATCCATTTGATACCATCCCACGTATTGCGTTCGATTGCTCGCCTGCGGCTCTCTTGATGGGTATATTCCAGTATTCCGTACGGATTGTCACAATAAAAACTAGGAATGCGTTTAAGAGATTGTGCATATTACCTCGAATCGTGGAAACCGATTTCGAGAAACTTTGTGAAAATACCGATGCATAATTGAAACTCTCGTATCATCGCCACCTGCCGTCCTCGTGACGGTCAATACCGTGAAATTTTTATGACAAAGTTCGACGAGCATGAATGTTGACTTTAAGCCAGTAGAATGTGCTATTTGCTGATGGATTTACTTCTAAACAGCTCTTGGCACCGGGTACGTTGTTTGGCAAGTTTTCTGTCATCTCAACCAGTTATTTATGGCTGCATGAACCTTGGCTGGATTAGTTACATGGATCAGAGGAGCTAAACCTTTGCTTATAACTGATATAATCGTATCTCTTTACAGAATAAATAAAGCATAAGTTGAATGCAATTTAAGTTTTACCGACCACTTTATAAAAAGTGATGCACTTAGTTGTAAAGGGTTTGACAAATTCCGAGTAATGTGAAATTGCGGGTGCATAAACCTGCCGCAATATGCACCGGATCCTGTGGATTCCTCAGTTGGTTACGTCCTTTGAGGCTGGATGAAGATTTTCTTCACATCCGTGCCATTTTGACGTTGAGGAATCTGAGGTTGCGGAAACTCTTGCAATGTCTGTAAAGAGACGCGAGTAGCACGTTGTCTTTTTGCGATGGCGAAATGTTGTACTTTTACTGCGGTTTAAAATACAGTAGCAGTCTTGTGTTTTTTGAATTGATCTTATCTTACTCTCTTTCTGAATATTCTACTATCCGAACGTTACATTATAACTTCAATGGTTATTAAATAGGCGCGGGTAAATATTTGCTGAACTATTTTGCATGGATATTTCAACATGCGTAATATACAGCTATGCGCAAGGCTTTTCGCCTTGAATCCGATGAATCTTTATAGGGGTCCTGCGAAACGATCGACCCTTACCGTTTTGTCGCAAGACAAGGATTCCGGGGGCGTGGTTTACCCTGTGTTGCGGAAATGGAGTATCGTGCTGAGATGCCTGGACAAGCAGCTTAGAAGAAGAGTGGGAAACAAGTCGATCGATTGTGTGACAAATGGAAAATGTAGTAAACATCGTATATACCTGGTTGAACGAAGCATTGTAGATGCGGAGCTGCTTCCACCTGTGGCACCTATTTCTTGCCCCACGAATCGGGGCTCCGAAGCCTTCAAAGTAATCAAGTGCCCACACATGCAAACCACACGTGCAATATATCACAGGCATATCGATCAGTACTTAATACGCGTGAGTACGGAACGTATCCGTCAAAAGACGAGAAATGTCAAAACGCACGAAGGAGTCGATTGTGAAGAACAGTTATAAGGAGCGGAAATGGCGAAGCGGATGAGGCCGAAGCCGTTCCACTGGTGAGATCAGATTACAATGAAACTTCAAAGACTACAAACCACTGCTTCCAAGGTTCAAGTAAAAAAAAAAAAAAAAATTCTACACGCATCCGCAACGGTGCTGCTAAACTAGGATGTGAAACTTCACAAAGATAAAAAAAACGATCTTCTGCAGAAAGTGAGACAGTTTTAGCGAAACAAGTTCGTTATCTTTTTTTTTTTTATTATTATTGTTATTATTTTGTGCCGACTGTGGTGGATGTGGTCATGATAGTGCCGGAGAAAGTTTGTTAGAATTCCGGGGCTAATTTGTGGTACAACGTGAGGTCAACTAGGAGACAGAATTCTACGTCAGCCTCGACGTCAGTGGAAAATTAAGATTTACTATCCTCGTTTGTCGCGGCGTCGCCGAGCTTCGTGGCTCAAGCTTGCCACCTCAAAAATATACGTTTACCTTATACCTAGATATGTATGTGAGTGTGCAATACGAGACGAATATAGGTGTACATTTACGTGCTGCAATTTATTCGTACCCAAGACTTTCTTTACTTTTTGTTCTTTTTTTCTTTTCTGTCCGCTGAAGGCAGAAATCCTCATCTCGTGTAAGTATCCCGAGTGAAATTCCAATGGAAATATCAACGTAAAATGTAAAGTTATTTCAATTGATACAGCTGGAAAGTGTACGAGTTTGAGCTCCACCGTTTTACCAGCATCGAGCCAAATCTGATAGCGAGCCTTGCGCCATTATCTGATAATATCTAACTGGCTGGAGCTATTAAAGACCCTGTGGATCAGGGTGAAAATACACCTCAGATGTTAAAATATAAAATTCATTTGCAAGATTTATCTGTGTAGAGTCTGCACCCGCGGTTGAGGTCGGCTCTCTGCCAGGAAATGCATACACCGGATGTAGAATGGGGCGAATTGGCTGTTCCTGAAAAGCCCGAAATACCGGGAACTCCTATCATTTACTCGGCCAGCTACCCTTGCCGTTTGCTGACTCATCCCAACTTCCCAACGAGCCCGCCTGCAACGCCAAAACCCCGCTATACACCCCGAGTTTGGAGTTTGATTTTTCAACCCAGAATTCGTGAAATCAGTTGATGAATTTTGATTTCCCGCAATGTAAGATCATTCTCACTCATTATTCTGATTTATTGTTAATCGCGGAAGAGTATCAGGATTACCATTAATACCTACACCCAGACGGGGGAAAATATCGTTCGTGATCCAAATAACTCACTGCACTTTTCGCTTCTCACGTAATTTACCAGCTTACACGGTAACGATTAGTTTCTGGTACGTTATTCAAGGTTATGACGATGTTTGATTGCTTTGAAGCTCTAACCGCATACGGATGAAGAATTCAGTTTCAACGTTATCTGCCATTACACCACTCCAGTTTGCTCATGGCTGCGGTCTAATATAGGGGCTCTGAACTTCAGGGATCTCTGTGCCCCCACACGAGAATAAGCAGACTTTGAATTCGCTGCTTCCAATTATATTGCCGGAAGGGTTCCACCGGCACTCTGATCCCCTACCGGCACCTCTGCGGTATGTGGCTGGTTTCGGAGACATCTGAATACAGCGAATATCTCCAACTGGAATACTGATTGATTTTTGATTACGGTAACGTTTTGTAAATGCCTTCACGAAAGTAGACTACTACAACTCATGGAATTTTATTACGTCGGTCATTTTCTACTTTCAGTCCACTGCGAAGTAGAATTATGTTAACAATCGAAGATGGAGTTCTTTTAAAGAATCCACCTCAGTTGTCCGCGAACCAAGGTCTTAGTTCTACGGAAGTTTGCCCTCAAACTCGTTCAAGTGATTAATCGGAGTGGCTTCACCGAATTGAATCAGACCAGTGACTGGCGCGGACTTCAACCTCGCTTCGTTATTTCGTTAGGGGAATGTTACTGATGGCAGGATTAAGAGAAGGCGCGGCCAAATGATATCTGGGAGGCTATTTTTTTGAGAAGCAGATTCGCTAACATGGCAAGATATTTTCTTCCCACGGAGAAAAAACTTAGAGACCCGTAATAAAGAAAATGCGTATAGCAAGATAACACAACGCCTTCTGCGACGGATTCGAAATTGTCTTTCATTTATGAGTGTTGGTTCAATTTGTGTTATGGAAAGATTGTTAAAAGTATTATTACTTTGGGTAGAGATAAACCCTACAAAAGACTTATACGGGCTTCAATGATAACTTGACCTCCTCTGAGCGGTGTTCATCTGAATCTCTAAGAGTTTAGGAGTTCGAAAGCTTGTTCAAACAAACGTTACCTTTGCAGAGAGTTCTACGTACCGCACAGAGATGTATGGAGATCGTAAACGACGAATGAACACTGAAAATGTGAAAGTCACTGTCACCCTGACAGAAGTACCTTGAGCTTCTTTGACGAAGATATCATTTTTAGTGCCCCGATCGATTCGTTTTATTCTAAAGTGGCTGCTACAACTAGGTTAAAAAATTAACGAGAAACTGCAACGGTGCATCGTTTAAATTACGGGAAAATCGTTTCACCCGGTGAATCAGGTCTCGTAATTTTCCCTCGTCAATTTGAATCCATCCAGCTCTCAGCACTCGTTACATCGAAATGTCTGGCTCAATGAACTAGACCGAACACTCTGGTCTACACATGGCGGACAGAGTAAAGCACTAAGTTGAGAGCTATTGACGAACCGAGTTTCCACGTGACGCCTATCTGTTATTCGATAGGTACGTACCACTATGCCGAGCAGTTAGATTGCTGTGAAATGCCCGATCGGTTACGATGCTGTCTTGAAAAACGGCCAGCGTGAAATCTGAGTTGGTGCCGGCCTCTTGAATCAGGTATTCTACTTGTACATAAAAAACATGTGTACACATGAAATATACGTGCGCATCCAGATTGATGCATCAGAAACGGGAAAATCCATGTTCGTATGTATGCGTATAACGTGCGTATAACCCTCTCCGGAATTCAGTTTGTCCGTTACTACGCTTAATTTCGTTGTAGGTACGGCAAATTGCGTAGGGTGATTCAAATCTCGTATACCGTTACGGAAAAGGGAGATAATCCGTTTCCGAAATATATTACGTTATAAAGTAAGTGGTTAACCAAACTCAGTCTGCGATCGTTTTGCGTAGGTTTTGAAATACGTTTTTTCATTCAACAATTTGTTCATATTCCTGATAGAAATCACAGATATATTCATTGACGGGACTGACTGATAAAAACAATTCGAAAAAATTTGAGGAAATGGTAATTATTCTTCTCAAATATTGTGCAAGTGTTTCCGTAATTTACTAAGGCCAATTCACCTTTTAGTTCGTTGAGGCAAGGCTGTTCATTGTGCTGGGGGTTGTTCCTCATGAATTGTTTAATGTGGTCTTTTTCCGTCTCGTCTCCCTTCTATCTTCTAGGTTTTTTTTTCTAGGCTATTCAATAGCAAGGTACGAGGTCTAAACTTAATTATCAAAAAAGCTTTTATTCATTAGGCAGGGCGAGGAGGCGTTGCTCGACGATACATCACGTGAAATTATAAAGGAAGATATGATCTTTTATCTGAGCTCGTCCTCGGTTGTTCTCGTTTGCTAGGGCCTAACCCTGCACAACTCTTCGTTCCCTGCCCTCGGCTTACTTCGCGCTACTTCACTTCGCTTTATTACATTGAATAATTGAAGTGAAATGTAGGTGTGACGGAAATATTGCTGAAAAAGAGGGTGAATATTTTAAGTGACAGAATTTCATTAAAACACTTTGACATACTTCTCGGACATATCCATAACCACCGTCAGTATACCAGATGCGTTGTAGAATTCTAATCAAAAGCCAATTTAGTTTACTAAATTCTTTCTCATCTTTTTTTTCCTCGTCTTATTATTAGCTCAAATATTTCTATCCAAAAGCGTGGGTCAGAGATTTCAAACACGAAAACTTCGGACACGCTCATATACTTTCCCAGTTAGCTCAATTGGGTCGATCGTTGACAATGAGCTTGCTACTTGGGTTAAAAGTTTCATCATTTAATTTAATGTTAACGTTTGATGGTGGGTTTGGTATTTTTACCCAGAAGTAGTGCAAGCAAAATATTTTTTCATGCAAATATTTCGGTGGCCCTGAACACAGCTGATTATTTTCTCGATGTTGGAACAGGCTTCTGTTCACGGATAACAGTGCGATGATTGAAATTGGATACTTTCAGGAATTTTACAAAAATTTGCTTCATCGTCGTACTTTTTATTGCTTCCGTGGTATACAGCTGTTAACTATGTAGATTTTTTAGATTCTTTATTTTCCTGGAAACTTGGGAATCCAGGGCGTGAATTTTCTTAGCTTCGACAGTTAAATATCTTAATTATGATACCAATCACTGAAAATAATGTTAATAGCTTGCAGAGCGCAAAATAGGCGAACGCACGTTACCTTTTGCGATTATCCTATCCTCGAATGTTCAAAGAAAGAATGATAAATAACCCAACTGCCGAATAGCATGGTTTGTGAATATATTTTGTGCGTCGCTTTTTGATGTACGCGGCGTTCAATAATACGACGTATATCGAACTCTGGAGAATGATATTTCACAGTGATCGACGCGATACTGGAGCTCCACGACTGGCCATGAGGTATTGATACGCTTCAAAGTGCTAGAGAATGGTGGAATTGTGAAGCGCGATGGTATCCGCAAAGCAAAACCCTTGACGTGCAGCTTTAACGAAAGCTTTTATACTACCGTTGGAGAGAAATCTTTTTGTTGCTTCGAACTGCACGGAATAATCCGAACGTCTTCCGAAGGAAGAATTCGCGCCTTTGAGAAATACGCGAACAGCTTTCGGGAGCAATTCACTCTTCGGAAGACTAGAAAAGTCGACACGGTATTTGTGAAATTTTTTCGCTATTCACTCGTCCGTAATTGAAGGTATATGATCTACGTACGAATATAATATTAAAGCAACCGTCAAGTCGTTACCAAGTGTCGTGGTGGTGCGAGTTCGTCTTTTAATTTATCGCTAATACCTCCATTCCGACTGAGATGCACGTTGGTAGCTTTGTGTTTGTCACATAAATGGGAGCGTAAAATTGAAAACAAATAATTACTTGGTTTTTTTATTACGACGATACGTGACTCTGCGTGTTGATTCACCTGCGAATAAGGGATTCCGGTTGTGCTCTTCGGACGCTCCCCGAATATCGATCAATTAATCACGCACCCACCCGAGAACATGACGAGGAGAGGCCAGAACTGATAGTAGCGACAAAAGGCTGGCTTGAAATGGTACGTGAAACTCGGCATCCCACGTGGGGTGGCGGCGAAAGTCCCAGGAAATTACAATACTGCCTCCCGGGTGCAATTCATACGGCCTATCTTGGACCTGGCTGGTTCGTTCCGGTATGGCGTAAGGGGATTCAAAGGGAGGAGGATTAAGGTCACGTGGAGTGATTAATTGGCAAACATGGCGCCCAGCTTTGTTTGGTTATAGGTGTGTTATTTACTCCAAAAATGGTCGTTTCGGTTGCCCATGCGCTCTAAAATTGCTCCTGTTCATTTGCCGGCGGCATGAGCTTTACCATCCGGAAACAGATGAGTATCCCTGCGCGGCACCCATTCTCGAATAAAGTATCGATCTGTCATTTTTCATCTCGCCCCTCGCGGGGGAGATGAAATTAATAGGAGACGTTAAATTTTCGCGGAATGCCGTGCTAATTTCTCTTACCATCGACATTTTCCAATTCTGTTGGCTACCAAACATCGTTACATAAATTCTTTCCAGTGGAATTAGAAGAACTCCCGAAATTCGTGCTTCGCTAGGAGACCGCATCAAATTTATCCGCTAGTGAGCTGGGAATTTCCTAGACTAGATTCGGAGCTTAAGGAATGACCTCACAGACGGACTCTTCAAAGTCTCATGAAGATACATGCAAACACGTGAAAGTGTAACAAGAGCCCGCACGCAGCGGCATCTTTATCCAATTACTTATTTTTGCAAGTAACAGGTGAGCTTTCATCACGGCTCTCGTTATTCCAGCAGAATCTTTGTAACTCCATGCCACGAGATACCGCGTTTCACCTTTCGTCGACTCGGTTTGCAGGAAGGACAGAAGGACAAATTTCTCCTGAATTCGAGGAAAAATCTGTACAAATGTATACCGCCTCACTCGCGGGAATAAATTCATTCGCGCAGAGGTCTGTAGATATGTTTACTACGGCTTCTACGACTGACAGGCGCATGGCTCGTAATACCCAAGAGGCGTCTCTGTAATACGTATGTCCAATAGTGAAACAGTTCATAATCAGTCATGAGACTTGATTAAACGGCTTACCTGGACAATTAATTCCGAGCGAAGTTGCCGTCACTCAAAGAGCTCGAGTGTTGCGCAACTTTACTTTTGGTCAAGTTTAACTGTTCTGCCGCAACGACTTCCACCTGCAGCCGAGCTTGAGGCAAAATGCAGCAATGCGTCTTTGGCTCTATAGAACGTACGTACCCACCCTCGAGAGATTAGACAGCTACACACCGAGAGAGGGCACCGACGTGTCGGTGAAAAGTCAACTTCGTCGCCTGCTCGTCGCGCTGGTGAAGTTTAATCGTCAGTTTGACTACCCTCTAAGGTCTTTCCGCTGTCAGGCCTCGTTTCAACCCGAGATCGTTAACTCTTGGAGCTACTTAAATTTAGTAATTATAATTTCGCCGTTGTTTCGGAGGCTGGAGGAGTCGCAGCGGTCCCGGTAGGAACTTTCTCGGAGCGGATAATCAGCGACACGTTAATGCGAGGCTTCCAGCGCTCGGACCTCGCCGTCGGAGACGACTGTGTCAAGGTTCAATTCCTGCCTCGACGTCCCACTCGGATCGTTCGTACCTCGATCTAGGTCAACCGACGAGAGTCATTGCAGCCCCTTTGTGAGCGAGAGGGAGTACCATAGTGGCCTCGTTGCCCAGACAGGTCGGGATGAAGTCCCGATGACACTTTTCTAGGGTGCGCAGCTCTTGTTGACTTTTCAACCGCCCTCGCTTCGGCAGCTCCGTACAGCGAAGAGCACTCTTCGAATACCGCGATATCAAGTTCGCCCGGAAATTATTTCCTCTGGATGGATCCTAATGCGAGGGTGTAAAAAATGACGACGCGGGGCATATTCCGAAAAAAGTTTTCTAGCGGGGTTCGCGCGACCGGAAGTAATTCGAAGGATGGGCAAATTGGGGAAGGAATCGCGAAACTTCCCCAACTTTTACCCGGCCTGCAGATTTTTTCGGTAAAGGAGTGTTCGAGTTTGGGAAAATCAATTGAAAAAAGAATTGGGAAATTTAACGCCCGTGCAATTAGTGAGAGGCGGAAACGAAGTCCAGTCGTGCATGCGGAAGGTGCGCTTCGAAACGTTTAACGCGATGGCGTCGAACAGAGGACGGGAAGATAAAAAATTACGCTGGAAATTCTGAAGGCACGACGTGTGCTCTGTTTCGACTGTGACAAGGGAGTTCACTTTTTTCTTTTTTATTCTCGTATCATGTACCGTGTGCGTCGTTCGCTGCTCGCATCAATTTTCAAACGTGCCTACACTAACGAACGGATAACTAGCCTGTTTGTTTATACCTGTACTCTTGCCGTAGAGATTGAAATACCCCAGCGTACAATGCGACATTTTGTATCGCGAACGCTTTACCAACACGCCAATCATCCAGCTGTTGTTTCAGGTGGAATTATGTCGAACCTGTGAAAATTCGATTCCACGAAGATTGATTCGAACGTTTCTAGTACGCAAATTAAGTCATTTTTACGAGTTAGAGGTTCCGTCTGAAATATAATATTCAAATATGGGTTACGAAGAGGCTGGCTAATTTAATCACCCTGAGGGTGGTGAAGGGAAAGATCTTATTACGTTATTCGCCTGTTATTAATAATTACGTATTTCTTGAGTTAGAAAGACTTTACCGAAAAGTCTTATGAATTCCGGCTTGTATGTATATACCGGAGCGGTCTTGAACAATTTCAACCATTAGAATTTGAGACATTTGACCAAAAAGTGATAGTCTACAAACCATACATGCTAACCTTTCGTCTGAAATTTTAGTTGCCACAATTCGATTTCAAAGAATAGAACGTGGAAAGCTATTTGAAAACAGCGCTACTTTCCATTAAATTGCAGTAAAGAAATTCACTCTGGTTTAACGGTCTGGTGCAATAAAGTTTCCCATTCCATTGTAAAAGCCATTGAAAAAGCAGATCCGAGTGAAAATACCTTCAAAATTCTTACACGACTGAAATACTCGCGATACTTTTTCTCTTTGCATCTCCACGTTTGAATTGTAGGAAATATAGAGGGGAAATCGGCTTGCAAGGATGTACACAATTGGCTGAATGGAATATAATCTTTCTGAGGAAATTTCTAATCCATCTATGAATTGTAGATTTTCAAGTTGAGGCGTTTTGCCCACACACGCTATTCTGCACACTATTGTAATTACTGCTTTCGCGTACGTGACACCTGAGACGCGAACCTGAGACTCACTTGTGAGAGATAATTGCCCTATCATCTTCCACCGGGTAGGTATATATAATTATGAACGACGCGTCGTGACTTTCAATTTACCCGGACAATCCATGAAGCCTCACACAAGCATGGAGAAATTCACCGATCTCTATTCTACCTTGGCGCATCCCACTTTCGTTAGACTTGATATGCAGTAAAACCACCTGCAACCTACGTAGTAGGATGTAGACAGAATTTGTCCTGACCTATTTTCGTATTTTTCCCCCGATCTATCCAACGATCTTCTGTAACGTTGGTTTCAGATAGCCTCATCCCGATGTGAGCCAAGAAATGCAGTTTGGCTATATCTAAACATCCTACATTACATCATGACACAAACTTTTTATCATTACATTCATGCACGATCCCTTTGGTTTCAGGCGTCATAGACCTTCTTTTCGTCCACAACATAATTACTGTTTTGTGGTGAAAATTACACGATTCAAATACGTTTTCAGTTGATTCACTACAGCTGTATGTAATTATAGCAAAATTGTCAGACCTCGTAATACCTGAAAATTCTGGCTGAATAAATACAACGGCTCATGCGAGATGAACAGTAAAAATTTCCTCACACGTGTAACGTGGTTGGATTTACCGGCTTCAAGGGCAGCAAGGAAGGGATGTTCGCGTGGTAGAATTTATTGTTATCATAATCACCTGTCAGAAGCACATCTAGGTAGGGAGTCTGATGCGAAGGTATATTATAATGCAAAGGTGATGATTGCGAGCCTGAACGGTGTATGCATAATACGCTGATAACGAGCGGTAACGGATTATCGTAATATCTAAGCTCGCGAAGGGTCAATCGTCGGATAAAATCGACGTTTGGTGACAGGGGCGAGCGAGCAACGGGGTCACAATTCCGTTCCTTTTACCCATGGCCTTGAGATACTCGGATCGGCATCGTTGTTCGCGCTGAACTGATTAATCACAATGAAAAATCCAATCAGAAGCTTACAATTCGAGGACGTAGGGTAACAACAACGTGACAAAGAAGATATGGTGAAATAAAAAAGCTTGAGCGCCATTGAAAATCGCCGCTTCCGAGGCTTACACGGGGGTTCTCTTTCCCGGTGGAGCGAAGAATTTTTTATTTAACAAAAAATTGAAACTCAGGTGCGAATTAGTCTCGCGTCCGAGCGTCAACCTAGCTTTAGGTACCCTCTTGATGAATCATAAACAGCGATCACTTCCGCCCTGATACCTAATATTCGGGAGCGTTGGCAATTCCGTCGAGGGATTCGCCGCCTCCATCCGCGACAGATATTACTAGGACTGATAAATAGGCTGTTTTGTTTCCGGGGAGTAATTGATAAGCTCTCGCAGGGTTTGGCGGGGCTGAATGGTGGTGAATCACGCACCATTGGGCGCCATCGAGCGGTGAATGGCGGAAGCTCCGCGGATTGGCGCAGTGAATCAATTCCCCCGAACTCGCCCCCTGGGAAACTGCGAAGCTAAGAACCGTGCGTTCTGCGCCACGGCGTATCAGCCAAACTCATTCCCAGACAACGTATTTATCGGCTGCCGCGGCCTGTTTGTTTGCTTACGAGCTCCTCGCCGCGCCGCCTCGAGCTTTTCTCACTTCTTCTTTCACTCTCCCCGCACTTATGTCTCCATGGTTTCACAATATTGCCTTGCACCGATCACTACTGAAACACGCTGCTTCTAGTCCATTTTGTCAAATACGCCGACAAGTAACACTGCAAAAAGAATCCCTCATAAATTTCGCATTTATTGTCATTGTTGTCAGATTTCTCTGGCATTTTTTATTTCTACCGGAATTTCCCTGCAGGCGTTAACTTCCCGCTACTCGTTAATTCATAGTATGAGCTCACACTGATATACCCAGTGCACGGCGCAAGATGGCGCAGTCGGTGGGAAATGTCACCTCATAAACCGGAGTCTCGTGAATTAATCAGCTTCCATGATGCCGGATCCCCTTCCCGGAACGACGAATCTCACATTTCTATTCAAATTTGAAATTTATAAACAGCATCTTGATTCACGTGAAGCCAGTCAGTAATCTTCGTGCGATGTATTTCTTCTTCGCGTGCTAGTAATTTATGAATAAATAAGACGAAGAGCAGTCCATGATTAGAAAAATGAATTTATGGGGTCGCTGAGCTGTTTGCCAGACTCGCTGAATTACATCAATTTATTATATCCTCGTATCACCTGTCCCGTATAGTTGAGATCCTTTTTCTGCAATTTGTTTCGGTCCTTTGCTCATTTTTCATCTCTCTTTTGTTTCTTCTTCTTCGAAATATTTCCAACGGTAAGAATTTTTGCCGGCCTCGCTGAGTAAATTGCCAATTAGATTGCAAAATGGCTCAGAGTACGTGATAAACTGACTTTGTAATTAAATCGAATGCCACTGCTATTACCAAGCACGTATTGCTTTGAATACGATTGAGAACGTTGGATGTCTGTGAACATTTGACACGTGGTAAATGTTCAGTATTTCCGACAAACGCAACCGTTCACAACCCCAAAAATCCCACCAATTAACTCTTCCAAACTTTGAACCCCAATTAACCACTCCCAGTATCGGATTGAAGCGCCTCAACCTTTCAGACATAAAATCGCTCGTTTAACAAGTTGCGGTTGACTTTCGTCAAAAAGGAAGCCTCACCTCGACATCGATCGAGTATTAAATCGAAGTCGGTGAAATTAATATCAGAAAGAAAATTCTTCACAATTACGGCCCGAGCTTTCATCACATCGACTGACAATGATCGAAACCGCAATATTGCCGAAATTTTTTAGCGAAGCCTCCGGCAACAATCGCTTACGAAGTAGGCATGGTCAGTAGGTAGGCAGTCAAAGGTGCAGCAGCGGTTTCATCCGGCGTAGAATCTATACGGGGCTCAATTTCGATTCTGGAATTTCCGGCTCATTGGCTTACTGCTGTCCGAATCCTCTCCTGTATTGCTTTTCGAGAGGAAAATACCGCGTCGCGAAAGACGAATGGTTCGCCTGCATTGATTGTCGAATAAAAGGAAGCAACACGGGAAAGAAGCGGGTGTAGCTGCTCTCGGCCTCGGATATTGCGAAAATACTTTAATGCTTGCCGCGTGTTTCTTCCAAAGTTAAATGTAATGATTTTCAGACAGGATAAAGATTCCCTTCCAAGATCATGTTTAACAAATTATATAAGAAATAGTTGTGCTCGCTGACCAGACGAATTAACTCCAATAAAAACACGCCTATTGTTTTTCCGCATTGATCGAATCATGCTGTAGCTTTAACGCCAAGTTAGCCATACAATGATCATTCCTCTGTGTAGAAACGTTCCTAACTGCCGCATGCGTTTGGTTTTACTAAATAAACGGAAAAAACACGGTTTCAAGCATATTAAAAACGTGCATGCCGCTGACGTTTTCACGCAGTACTGCAGTTCTACCAGAGATTTTTTTTTCTCCGTAGCTTTGAATACTAATTACAGAATAATTTTCAAATCCTGACAGTTATAACGAGTGGGTCGTGTAACGAGTGTATATTAACAAACTGCACACTGGAGAACAACAAATGCGTGCTGTGAATTTTTGCTAATATTTCTCTCGTTTATAAATCAACGATTCAGATTCAAAGGATGATATCGCGCGATCCGCGTTAGTCCGGAAATCTGCGATACCAACACGACCAATGCATTAGGTCGTACGAAGTATTTACTGCTAAAATTTGGTGCACAGCGTATCTTTCGCCGCGTGAAAAATAGCCAAAATTCGATCCCACTGCAGAGAAACAAACGCACGTCCGTTTTTTTTTCTCCGTGCCTTGAATAATTTCACACCCTCAAAAAGGCTACTTTATTCCATTTGCTCTCTGTAAACCGATTTTTAAGCCGCGTCACGTGCATCCGGGCCGCGAATTCAAATTTTGCTCACCACGTGCCGCGTAACTTTTCCGAGAATACGAGGGCCGGTAAAAATTGAATCTGTAGAGGCTGTGTGAGATTTAAAAAGCGGGGCGAAATATACGTATGAAAAATTAACCCGCGTCGCAAAAAACCAATCACAGACATTTTACGAGGCCTCGCGCCGAGCTCCGAAAATCTATAAAGTAAAGCAACGGCGCACAATTTGTCGAAATCGTATTTAACGCGCGTACACCTTTTTCACGCGATTCTGCTACTTCTTCACTTTTATCGGCCTCCGGGGGGACGAAGTTACGATTAAGGATCAACCAACAAGTACTGAGCTGGGGTTCGCTTTCAACCAGACCTTATAGGGACGCCGTATTTGTGCTCATTTAGATGCCCGTAAAAGGGAAAAATCTCCGGAATATCGTCGGAGAAGCTAATAAACTCGCCTAAGTGTAATCCGAAAATTGGTGAGATTAATTCCGCAGATACAGACTGACCGAAGATTGAAGCAATTGTCCCGTATAAACATTTACCTTTCTTCGGCAATTCTCCTCGACGCTAAAGGTTCCCAAAATAACCTGAAAGATTCTTCGAAACGTCGGCGCAGCATTGCGACACAGGAAGCCAGTCACGCGTGCGTTTTTCAAGATATCCCCGATACGTGGCGAATCCTAGATTCACCAATTGGACTAGGATCTATTCGCGCGGAAATAACCGTACTCAAATCTGATCTCGAAATCGTTTCGGGTATCGCGATTTCAATCAATTCAATAGATTGAGCAACAGGAAGCTGTAGAGTTCACGGTTCCACTTGATTTCGATAACCCTTTTCAATTCAATTTCAATTTCTTTCATTGTTTCGGATGGTTTAAGCATCACAAAATAAGAGCATGAATAATGCTGTACGCGGAAGTTCCTGTGAACAAATAAAGAGCACCGCGATTGTGTTTTCACCCGCCCACGCCAAGCCATAATGCCCACTGACAATGAGATGAACGCAAATAGGCGTGAAATATATTTGTGCTTGGTATACAGCGCGAGGAATTCGTCGAGCAAATAAGACCCTCGTTTCTGATCCGCAAGCTTTCGAATCTTGGCGGGAAAGCGAGGGTGGCGACAACGTGGCTACGTCGACGACGCCCGGCGTCGCGGTGGATCGAGAGTCAGTTCGCGGGCAGCCGCCCCATTGCGCGGGTGGTGGTCACGTGCGTGGACGACGTTTGTCATCCCCGTTTATCAGGCCAAAAGCTGCAGTGATTTGTGAATATCTGATCCTCTTACTCGATTTTTGCCATATTTCTCCCTCTCCTTCTTTTTTTTTTTAGCTTGCCCCATATTTCGTATTTCGAATCTCCACTAGTGAACAGTTGTGTTCTCACCGCAGTTGAATCGACGATTTAGACAGTGTCTAGGAAAAGTAAAAGAGTTTTAAAAATATCGACGTCATGCAGGTTGAAGATCCGTTCTAGGCATCGTTCGTGCAACCAGAAGTCGCAATGTTGTGTTACGTGAGTTTACAACTGATCCCCAATATTTAGAAATGATTTTTCAATTAGAATGGCGGAAATTATTGGTGTAATAATCCGCCACCCTTGACGCATACACGTTCGATAAAACGATTTCACGCAATTAGCGATTTGGTTAACACCGTTATTCCACACTGTGTAGCATTACGGATATTCAATTAATTTCGTATGTCACGCGCGTTCAACCACCTGGCACAAATTTCTATCGTCACTGTTGTAATAGTAGTTGCGATAATCTGGGAGAATCAATTATCCTGTTTACGTTGAGGTATCGTCGAAATTTTCATTCCCATTTACTGATTTTATTATTCGGTTACGAATCAGTGCACTAGATAAAGGAGGCTGCAAGTAGAGGAAGAATCTTTTTAATCTACCGAATTAGTCCGGAATATCGTTTGCCATAACGAGCCTTCTCTCTGTTCGTAAATGAATGTTGTGATCAGCGCCATGGTGCGATAGACGTTTTCCCAGTTATTTTCTGGTTTCTAAACTGTATTTTTCATCGGAGTTTTGAGCGCACACCGAGTAAATTTGAGCGACGTAATTCGAAGGCGCCGAAAGCTTTCTGACATTGTATTCGATCTAAGAAGCCATATTCGTTCGGTATATGAAATATTACGCACATCAACAAATACGGGGATGCTGCTACGGATGTTCCATATTTTACGAAAATTACGACTCTTTAAACATGCTTTCATTTCTGACGTGTCGTATCGTGGCTTCATGGCCCAGTACTGGAATCACATTTTTTACCAAAGCGACAACGCAGTAACTCGGTACGTTACGTAAGAAAAAAGCGTCGAATAAATTTCTGACAGCCGCGGATACCTCTTCTAGACTTCGAGTTTGACTTTGAACAAATGAGCCCTTCGCCTTAAGAAGCTTGTAAATGATATTCACGGCACCACGAGTGCAGGTCTATATCTACGAACCTTGACAACGTAGTAGCTTTATTATCCTAATTAACTCACCACTCATACAAAATATCCCATTAATCGCTGCCGTTGCAATTGAAAAAAAAAACGCAAACTTCGTTCATGCGTCGGGTATCAGCTTTTCCGTTTTGCAGATACCAACTTCGGAGTGTAATCAATTGCCGATCTAGTTCTGAAGCGTTGGTAACCGCCGTTGAGTCCACTAGAAAAGATTAGAAATATCCTGAAATACGCGGTGAAAGACCGAAATTGTTGGGATTCTTCTGAAAAAGGAAAAATAAAGTTGCAGTTCGCTGGCATTTTCAATAACGGACAGAACGCCGCTGCTCCACAACGAAACCAGTGACTATCTTTCGGAATCCTTAGCCCAACCCTTAACCTGTCCCTGTCGTTCGCACATTCGCGGAAATTCTTAGCTGAGTTCAACTTGGCGAACATTTCGGATATTTCGGATCCCCGCTTTATCCGGGAAGGACGACAATTAATTTGTTCAATTTGGGGTTGGTTAAAGTTTTGTAAAAGCTGTCACGCATTGGTCTGTTCGCTAGTCGATGAAGACCACATTGCGAGTAAAGGCTCATCGAGTCAACACGGTTGCAAATCCGCCGAAATTTTATCGCGTCATTTCTTTGTTTTTTCACGTATATATTTCTCGGTGGAATATCTCGTTTCACGTTATCAGTTGCTCTCGTTGGATTCCTCTTGGCTCAATAGCCGGTCTATTTGAACGACAGGGCTGAATCGGAAGGGTCGGTTTCTGAGGAGCTGAGGCAGCTAGATGAAACGGTGTTTACGTTTACTTCGTATAAGCTGCAAACCGAGTGTTCTGGAACTACGGAAGTTTAATCAATGCGAATTAGTTGGTTGTTTAACGGGGCAGATTACTACTGCTATACCCACTGTATTCCGATCGAACTTCGGTACATTTGTGAAACTATACCAAGTTGGGACGAGTCAACCTAGATTTCCAGCTGTAGCTTCTGCAAAAGCAAACAACGGAACTGGTATTGGATTCATCCATTAAGGAACAGAGTCGAAATTCTTGCCCTGCTGAGCTGGAAGAGAGAAATTTCGTTTCTTATTTTTCCCCGCAATCGACCCACGCGAGTATCCTCTCTCAATTATCGACGATCTATGTTACGCATATTTCTTCCGATTGCCAAGACAGAGGGTGGATTTCAATTAATCTGATATTCTAGAGCGGAAAACAGAGAACGTAGGCGGGCAATGCAGTGGTCTGGCAGTGAAACCGAAACCGTGAATTCGTTTTATTTTGGGAATAAAACTGAATTATCCCATCGGCATATACCGTGCATAATATGCTCATTGTCAGTGTAATATATTGATAATAATCCCTTTTCCTATCGCATTATCGTGGCATTAGGCTTAATTGAAACCTCCGACGCTTTTCTCGTCTGCAACGACAATTTCATCCAGAGTTCGTTAGGTTTGAGAAAACAACGGCGCCCAAGCTTCCTTGATCACCTAATCAGTTATCCTGCTACATAATCGTCCAAAATTGGATATGGTAAGCCCGGGAGCTGGGGAAGTTGTAGGCGGGTGATTGAACTGCTTGTAAAGTTGCTTCGAACACATCAATTTCACTCAACCTCGTTAGTATTGTACGCGCGCAATCTCCCAAGTCGTCAAGTGCAACAAGTGTAATCCCTTGACGAAAAGAACTTCGGGGTGTCTGCGGTTACCGTCAAATTTCCGGAATGATTGAAATAACACCACTATTAGCCCCCCTGGAAATAACCGAGAATTATGTGAGAAATTTAAATGAAGTTTGACACTCCTCGAAATTGTTATATCCGTAGATTTATGAAAATTCCATTGTAATTCGGAAATAATCGCGTTGATGACCTCCCTTCAACTCGCATCCGCAACACATCGCACGTTAGATGGAATATTTCGAAAGTAACTCTTGTATCGCGAACTCTTTGGAACGACGAGGCAGTCATTCTCAACGATCGTTGAATTTACACTCACATCTCACCACCAAGCTATAGTCCGTATTACGCATATCTATACGAGTTGTTTGCGCGGGTATGATAATCGTGATACTCCGTGCGAGAGATAAGGTATTCACTTCGGGCGTTGGATAGGTTGAAAGTTATGTATGCAGATTAGACATGGGAGGTTCGCGGGCGCGCCGAACAACGTGAAAACATACTGGAGTAAAAAGAGAAGAAGCAAATGGGTCTAGAGTGGGCGGGGCGGGGCGGAGAAAAAGACGAGTTTCACACGCTTAGGATCGAGCCGAGTCGAGTTGAGTCGCGAAAGCTCCGTGAAAGAAGAAGAAATCTCGGTCGACTTAATGACCAGCAATTATGAAAGCTTTCGGGGTGCTCGCCTGACAGCCAAATATAAAGAGCGACTCATTGTCTGTAAGGGGTGGGTAGGCTTATAGGTGGCTGCGCGCGTCTTGTACAGAAACGGCGTTCGAATATCCAATGCCTTTCGCGCAACCATTGTGACACCTGTGTTTATCTTTGTTCTTCTTCGCCTTCTTTCGTTTTTTCCCATCACCTTCTCGCCCACCCTTAATCCCTTCCGCCGTGTTTAAACTCCTTCGTGCACTTCTTCATTTTTAATCCAGGGTACAGTGTTAAATGATAAACGCGCAACCTTCTTCGAGCTACATTTTTTTCAAACTCCGTTTCCATACGAGAATCTGCCCTTTTCGGTGCACGTGCCAAGCTTTCGGAAGCACGCCGATTATACGCTGCGAAAATTCCGAGGATCACGGTGAGCGCTACGTTTTGACAGATCCTCGATGTGCGCTAGGTGGTCATCGGATTTATTCAGCACATCGCTCTTGCCGCAAGGGTTTCACACCTGGATCCATAGTATTTGCAAAATTTTTGGAGTCGTCGTTTTTATAAGTTCTTCCATGTAGTCTATTTTTTATTTTTTTCACAAAACAAGTCGAAAAATTGATGGTCTGGTTATGTGGTAAAGTGTAAGCTCAGAGTGCGTATCTAAAAAACTCTGGTACGCTATGTGTCCAATAAAATTTAGCCTTGAGGGATGCAGATGAGTATTGATATCAGCAAACAATGTGGATAGATGTCATAGTTTATTCACACCAATTGCTTTATACCTGTTACAATATCGAAGTTATTACAACCGGATAGTTTTGAATTAATTCTAGAACACATGTATCTTTTTTACTACCTTCTAATTCACGAGTACGTCGATAACGACTCCACGCGTTTCTTGTTCGTAAAATTGTTATAAAAGCAATAATGAGACTCGTAAGTAAATAAATCTCCGCCGTTTTTTATAAGAAAATGAATGGTGAAGAGCAAACTTAATTTTATTGAAGTTTAGTTGTAGTATTAGCGTAAGTGATAACGCGATAATATTTATTTCTAGCTTAGGAGTGCAGTTTGAAAATCTGCTGCGGTCGTTTATGACCTCGTACATATGTCCTAAGGTTAATATTTCGGTTGACCCAAAAATGCGATCTAAAATTCGGTTATTATTTTACCATTCACCTGCCACACCAGTAAACTGTAATATAATGCAAGCTCATAACAACTTATTTTTTTTTTCATCTCTCTGGCTTGCCTTAAATACATGAGAAATAAAATTATTTCTAATAAATTGTAAGTAACAGATGCGTTGCATTTTTCCAACAATATTTGGGAGGGGCCTCCAGTTCTGTAGAAATATAATCTACAGACTAAAAGCCTTACAAAAAATATCTTACCGGGTCTTTTCCACAGGAAATTTTATCCCACAGGGTGCGGCCATGCAGGAAAGATTTAACCTGAAATGATAAACATAATCTAGTCTGCAGAAATTTTATTTCATAAATTGCGGTTCTACAGAATTTTACTGTACAAACGGACTCTGTAGAAATGCATTCTGTAGGATGAAATTTCTGTTAAAAAAAATGTTGTATATCATTTCAGGTTAAATGTTTTCCGTAGGACTGCACTCTGTAGAATTTTCGTTCTGTAGAATTGCGCTCTATGATCTACGAGATATAATTTCTTTAGCAAAGACCCTATCGGACAAATGTCTGCAAAACTGGATTTCTCTATGTTTCGCGCGGGATGATTTATATCAGTAATTGTCTGTGACGCAATCATTTTGTCCACTTTGTCCCCATCCGCGTTAGTACGAGTGGTTCCAGAAAATCCGGTTTATTCCTCTTGTCATTTTTGCTCACGACATTTTCAACGCAACGCATTGACCGAATCAGTCAGTCAGTGATTGGAAACTTGAATCAATGGTAATTCAAAAAATGGAGGATCATTATGAATTTCAATCGATATCACTGAAAACCTAAACTGCTGTAAATTGTTTGCACTTCGATAAATTGACATGAATAAAAGCTACGTCAATTTATTTATTTTTTCCTTTTTATTCCTTATTTTATAGGAAGGAATCGCATTTGCACGACTCTTTAATTTATAACTTTTCCATTGATACAGTAAAATGAATTACCGTTTCCTGTACTGTGTGATTACATAGGTATAATATTCATTCTAGTATAATGTAGAATCGAGGAATAATGCAAAGTTTGAATATCTCGGTGAAAAACAAAAAAATATTTTACCGCAGAAAGTGTAATGAGACACTAGAGCTGTTTTCGTATATAAAACAATATTAGGTGTTACAGAGTAAAGGGTAAGAAAAGGATGATATTAGTGTGCAAGTGACAATGAAACGCTTCAGCATCAGGAAGGTACATTCGGGTCCCCAGCTCCGAGATAAGTCGTTCGAAAACGAAATGAAACGAGGATGAGGGTAAACGGCGAAGCTGAAGCCGAAGCTTATTTACGAAACCCGTTAACCGAGTGCGCACTAAATTACTCGTTTTTTTCCCTCGCCTTTTTATTCTGTTTTCTTCTATTACGTTCGCTTTTACCCGGAATGATGGAGGGGTTCGTGCCGCAAAAAAGGCAAGGAATAAAAAATAAAAGTGAATAAAAACTTGATGAATAGCTATACAGGCCAGGGCGCGAGTTACGAGAGATGGTAGAAGGTGCGAGGGCGACGGTTAACAAAGCCAACCGAAGAATAACTCGATCATAATCCAACGCTACCGAGCACTGCAGGCGATAAGAAGCTGAACGAGCTTAATTCGATCTGGTTTTCACTGTAATAACCTGCATATGTGGTTTTGCCCAATTTCCTATAGAAAATTTGCGCTCTATCCTTCGAATAAATGGTCCCACGTGAGCGTAATTTCTGCATCAAAATTAGAACTGGAAGATTGTACTTTTTGTGATTTTATATTGAAATCAAATAATAGGAAAAAAGAGTGGCAAATTCTGTGTATGCTTTCTCAGACTCTGTGCAGGCTTTAACCATGTTAAAGTATTTTCGGAAAATCTGGAAGGCTTCCGCAGAATCGGCGCGTTGACAAACGAGAGTTGCCCGTCAATTATCTCAGCTTTAATATTTTACTCTTGCGTCTCGTAAAATCAGAATGAGCCCCGCAAATACGGTGTGTTTCCCCTCAACCTACCTACTGGATTATTTCGTTTCATTAAAGAATTTTACGCGAACAATAATCGTCAACCCAAACGAGCTTGTAACCCGCTTGGTTTTTCTTTAAAAGCTCACCGAAATCACGTACGCGTCTGTATGGATATCGCGTCCATTCGTTACTCCAAGTTTATTGCATTTTTTCACTCCACATCTCAAACTATCAGGCTCAAAACGTTTAAAAATCAAAACGCCCATCCGATTGTCAAAAATGGTAAAATTTTTCACTGTAACAACTAGATGGTTAAATTGTTTCGATTATCTTGGTGACACTTTTTCTAAAAGTTATCAGACACCACGGGCTTCAAATTGAGATACTTCGATGCATTGATCTCGTATTTCTATACGCTGGTGTCACAATTATTTTCTACGCTTCGGAAAAACAGGTTTTTTATCGAAACTGATTGCTATTTTGATCCAACAAATACGTATACGTTCGATCGAATCGGTTTCGCACAGCTGTCGTTTACACAAGCGACAAATTTGATCTATACGTTCGAGTTCTTCAACGTAGTTTTCTTTTAATTCACTCGTGCTTTACCCGAACAGTTTTTTTGATTCTTATTTCAATTTTTCCGTCTTACTTTCCTTGCTCATTTATTTTCCAGCTAAGTTTACCGCGAGTCCACGGCACCATTTTGCCAGCTACTCACTAGAAGTTGCACAATCTGCACCTGCCCGCTTGAAGTGTTGATGAAGAATATGAAGACAGAAAACAGCTAAGAAATTTCTCTCGCGGAGAAAGAAACTTTGTTTCACTAGTCAGTCATTATCTTAGTTGCAAAGTAAACTGCCCGCAACTTTTCTTAACCTGAGTCGAGGTGATATTTGTTACCTCTTCAACGGCTTGGAATCAAATTGATTGTTAAAGGTCGCACAAATAAATGAAGTAGATAGTAAATGACGTGCGACGTCTCACTGAGCTTTGATCTCGTCAGTATCACTCGGTCAAAGCACGCGGTGATCATTTAATTATTTTTTCTTCTGGTTCGTAAAGTGCCAAAACTCAGGGTCAAGTATAGAAATCAAAAAGTTTGGGTTTGTTTCGTTGACACGGATACTAAAAGCAGTGGATTCTAGAATAGTTTCAACCCAGACGTGTTTTTATCCGCACTTCTTCCCCACTATTTCCCCCTACCGTAACAACAAGTAAGGCATGACGAAATATCCGAGGCGGATCACGACAAGGGTCTTATTGATCGTTACGTGAAACCTAGATCCTAGGTAATAGTTCTCGGTAGCACCGATCAAACATGGCTCGCTTAAATTTATCTTGAAGGTAATACAATCTGTGCTATCATCGATACGTCTTCCCTCCTTATAGCATTCGAACATTTCACCAGACCTACGCAAGTGATGCGCAGCTTACACGCTTAACTGGGATCAATTATTTTGTCATCACTACACCTTTTAACGTTACAAAAAATTCACTTTCAATGTCGATAAAACGTCTAAAAGATGTGCAGGAGACGGTTGTAACGTTTCATCCCGTGTATTTCAATACTGTTGAAGCTGTGATTTTTAGTAGAAAAGCTAATTTTATTACTGTCGTCAAATTTGATTGGATTTCAATTCTATTCAAGGTTTTACAATTGAAATATTCGATCTACGTGTCAAGTGAGACGTTAATGTCGTGCATTATTCTGTAACTTTTGTCTCAATAAATAAGTATATAACAACGTTAATTTCATTATTCAGCTAGTATTACAAACTCCCCGGGTATGGCGTCGGTTGAACCATTAATTCCAATTTCTTAAATTTCCTCCAGATGTTTTTGGAAATGCAGAGAATGCCACTATAGCCTTGTATATTGGTAGTCAGATAACTAAGGTTCAATTAAAGCATGTTATCAATAATGCTTAGTTGAAATTGTATTTGTTAACAGTGATTTTCCGGAAAGCGTGTCAACCGACCAGACGCAATACTGACAAAAGAAAAGAAAAAAATCGAATTAGTGTCAGAGAGCTCGGAGCTTTTTCATCCCCTCAACGGCAGAACCGTTGGCCTGATTGCTGCAAGCCTGCAGCAACATTACGCAAATGCCTATGTGCGCGGCGGAGAGATTAATTAAGAATAATCGCCGACCGTAATGGAATAACTGAAAATGGAAATCGTTATCGACTGGGTGGTTATAACAGGTGACGAGCTTGGCTTCGCTTCAAATAGGTAAATTGCCTTCAAAGTCTAGAACTCTCTGACATTCCGGAGGCGCGTTACTCATCCAGCTGTGAACCTCTAGGCGCGATGGCTGGTGCATTCGAGGAGTGCCACTTTGGTCTGATATCCTTCAGGTCTTTCCGTTGGCAGCTATCCAACAAATTATCCGGTATCTTCTAGGCAACCCGCTTGCTCTTGCTATTTCTCATCATTATCGAGCCGGATTCGCCGATGGCATACATTCACTTCTGATTAATGCCATTCAAGCGATCAAAGCCCAGAGTGAACGACGCTTTAGGTTGATTATCATAATCAGGAATGCTTCTCGTTTCGCTCGTTCGCTGGAAGGAATTAGATTACGCAATCTAAGAGAAAGAAACTGCTCGCTCGCGGAGGTTGATCGAGGTTAAATAAATGGGGAGTAGTTAATTATTCCGGGAACGGGAACAATAAAAACTTCTTTCATTTAATTTTGACTCATTTTACTCTAGTGTTGAACAAGTATGGAAAAGCTGAATTTAAATTATATGCGCGATAAAGAGAACAGTGATCATAGCTGTTCCTGAACAATAAATTTCCTTCGAACGAGTCAAGGGTGCTTTGCGCGCACAGCAAACTCACCGAGCTTCTCGAGAAGCGAATTTTCTCACAATGGCTACTCCCTCGCATTTATCACTGCCTCGCACAACAATACGAATGCATCTCCTTATGCTAATTCTATGTTCTTCGAATGAATGCATCCGAGCGCAGACGTATATGTTACGCCTGCACGAGACGCGCGATCTATTATCTAAATATACTCACATTCAATATCCGGCAAGCTCTAACGATCATCCAGTGAAACAGCTGTTTCTCATGGTTCAAGAAAAATCAATACCAATTCGTAACCACAATGTTCGGAAGTTTCTAGTGCATAGAACCAGGTAGAGCCCAGGCAACATTCCAACCACTGGGGATGTTATAATAACGTACAATTCACGATCGCTCCGACTGAGGTTTGCTTGTTTAAAACTTGGGTTGCCTGCGAAAATTGAATTAATTCAAACTAGGTTCTCGCACAACCATCACACGTGAATTGATTATACGACAAAAAAATGGTACATGTACCCATGTTACTTCTGAAAAATGTTTAAAAGAAACATTTATAGAAAGAATTTGTCGAACCAGTGCTTGTTTGCATTAACGCAGTTTACTTATAGAATAATGCGTTCAATTCTTCATCTCCAACAGTCGGCTGCAAATAATTCCACCATGACCATTAACTTTATGCAAAAGTTTGTTCTTTCTTCATCGAATATTCTTTGATGGTGAGGCAGGCGAAAGCCTTTTCGTTAAGAGATATCGAAGCTTATTTCAAAGAATTCAATTATTCCGTACAATCACGCGGACGTGCTTCTCAAAACAAAAAGATGATTATTCTTGAATTGCTCTTCTAACTTCTGGAGCATTTGATGCCAATGTTATCATCTCATTCGCCATCGCAGTATTCACCTTAAAAGGGTTCAGAGGAGTTCCGTTCACTAAATGGCGCGTAACGTTATACCAGCTTCATTAAAATTCTCTTCCCATTTCCAGATTTTGAGCCGTTGTCATTGAACTCGTTCCTTCAATTGTATTGACAATTTCAATTGCGAAAGTTCATCACTCTCTAATTACATGAATAAAAAAGTTACTGTGGAACTCGAGTCGATCATTTACTAAAATTTGCCTCAACACTTCGTGTTTCAGGCGCTACTACAAGCACATGATGTGGCAGGACACGACGTCTACGGCGAAGACGCGACGAGAGTTACGCCTCCACCTCTTTTTCCTTACCTGAACGGGGGCGATGATCTCGAAGGGCAAAACGGTGACCTAGACCTTGAAAACGTCACGCGTGTTCGCTTGGTACAGTTCCAGAAGAACACTGACGAGCCAATGGTGAGTTTCTTCTCTTGATAGACACATAGATGCGTATTTATTTGATTGCATATAGGTATATATAATACGTACATGTGTGATGTAAGGTAAGTTGGTCGGTAAACCATATCAAAATACAATAATGAAACATTATACCGGCACCACGCAAATAGGCGCAAGTGCAATGAAAAGCATACATCAAAAAGCATACATACACGTACTATGAAAAACTGCCCGAGGTTCCACGTCTTTGAATATTCTCATTCGTCTGACTGAGTTTCAATACCAAAACAGTAGTCAAGTTACTGAAGTCAAAATTCCTCTTGGAAAACGAATTTTTCGCTCATCTCTCCACGGATTTCGGAAAGTGATCAGTTATGAAAAACATAAATTTTTGCCTGCAGGGAATCACGCTGAAAATGAACGAGGACGGTAAGTGCGTCGTCGCTCGTATAATGCACGGCGGGATGATTCACAGACAAGCAACGCTTCACGTCGGGGACGAGATTAGAGAAATCAACGGAGTCCCAGTCGCCAATCAATCGGTCAACGCGTTACAAAAAATTCTTGTGAGTACCAGCTTAGATCAAGTATAGTATTGAGGTTGCCGAATATACGTGCATGGAAGATACGTTACTCTTATCGTTCAAGCATTGCTTGAATATCGAGGGAGAACCGAGCGCGATTCTCGTAAAGAACGACAGTTGAAGGGAACGTTTATTACGAACACGCCTCCCTTTATATGGTCTCCCCAGTATTTAGTGACCCACGGCCATTACCTCGTCGTTGTTGAACATAAACTTTAACGATTTGTACTCTGTATGTCGTTCTATATGCACAACTTGCGCGGGTAGATTGTAAAAAACACGAAATTTTCTCCCTACCCCAGCATGAGCTCGTGGACATCAAGAACCACAAAGTACTTCGGCCCAATATACACATCAAGTTGAAAAATTTATACTCTCATTGCACACTGTTGTTTTAACAATACGGAAACGGTGCATTCAATCTGATTCATCAAAACCGTTGCTTGTACTACATTGAAAAAAGCCATGCGTCCAATAAAAATTTGTGCGAACGCAATATTATTATAATACAATATGACGAAAGCAAGGTATCTTAAAAAGTTTATGATCGCCAAAAGTCGCCGCATAACTCTACCTTTACTATTATAAACTTCTAATGTTTGGAACTAGGGTTCAATTCTCTCCGTCCTTGTAGCATGGATTTTTTCCTCAATCAAAGTCATCGGAACTTTTTTTTTTATAGAGAGCACAAATGGAATAACCTGCCGTCCATGAACTCCATGTGGTTTGGATGACGCGCCAATATATAATATCTGTGTGCGCCCTCCAATCCCCTGCTGACTTGTGGCACGTGCATTTGATATCCAGGATCTATACATCTGTAGGGCATGTACGATTCCCCCAGTCCTTCGCGGTCCTAGATATTGCATTTCACGGATGATATTCGATACATGGAAGCATCGTTTAACTTCACTCCCTCGCGCGAGATTGAACCAGATCAAAGCTTAGAAAAAGTTGAAAGTATATCCTCGAAAGCTATTTCCGGGTATTTCTTGACATCGTTCAGTACTGCTGCAGATGTTTCGCTTTCAAACATTCAAGTACCATTTTGTGGTGTTCGGTTCGTCTGCGCTGGCTACAAATCCTACCAGTCACCGGTACGCACAAAGACAATTTGCTTCCAATATAGCACTGCGGATTTTTTCGACTGAGGAATTACTCAACCGCTTTCGACGATGAAACCGGCCCTCTTTCGTATTTTCAATTGACGGATACGAATGCCTTTGTACGCGTAGTAAAAGCCTCAGGTCTAATTCCTTTCAGAAAACTCCTCTGCGCTGGCCTCGGAGATTTATTTTCTTTGTGAACTATCGCATGCGCTAGCTCACCAAGCATTCAGTTCTTAAGTTGTCTGGCTGTTGAAGCGGTAGTCCGATTCTTCGGTAAACCAAACCAGACACTGACTCGAATAAAGCGGAGTACCTGATATTTGCCTAGAACTCAATTCGCAGTGAAAGAAAGTCGAATACTTGACTCTCACAATTTATTCCCACCCGTATTTGTGGGAATTATTCTTTCACGTCGTCCACGCAAAAGTTTTATACCAGACTCGAATCTGACAAATGAACTCACCACGCTACGAATTGCATTCAAGTCCGATGCAGAGTTACCTGATAATGCATGCAGCCGGCGGCGTGACTCTATTTCATTGTTAGACGATTTTCTATGGGAAGATCGTGCTTATATCTGTTACCCACTCTCGAATATTAAATGCAGCTCGATAATACAGTCGCTGAGTATGCCGCCTCAGCTTCACCGCCAACGATTATCACTTCGCAAGGTCAATCACGTTCTTCCACAGACCAATAATAATCGAATGTTTCTTCTTCGAATTTACTTTTTTTCGCCGACGCACGAGTCATTTCTTCCGCAAACGTGATAAAGTAATATATCTGACTGGTAAAATGAATGAATCGACGTACCAAAAGAGGATATTTTGACGGGGCATATTTCCAGAACAACGAAACAGTGATGGAATATCAGGGCAATGTTTGTCGAAAAATACAATCAGACGAGCTCTGAATACGCTGCTGCTGTGGACTTGAGTCTTCGACTTTAAATCATGTCCGTGGATCAAAGTCTAGTACTTCTTTAATTAATTAATGATTTGTTTGTTAACGATCCACGAAGAATCATTAAGCCGTGCTTGAATCGTGGAAGAGTTGTAGTTTTCTGAAAGACAAAAATACCCTCGAGTACATAACTGTTTTCACAGAATTAAGGGTGAATCGAAATGCAGCAAATACCAAAAATCGTTGCACCAAGATTCATGCCTATTCATATAATAGAGCATCGCCGACCAGCAGACGCCAGAATGCCGACATAGATACCCAACTTTCCGTCACGAATATTTGCATTCGTTGACTTCAATTATGCGCACTTCGTTCGCTAACTTCTCCAACAAGACTGCACCCGTTCGTCGCTCTTACTCATTCGCGTTGGTATACGCGCACTTACCTGTCACCTAACCTATGGCTTTTGAAAGCCATCCGGTCCCGATTACCCTCCACACGAGGAAAAGTTTCTTGAAAGAATAATTTTCTGTTTCAGCGAGAGGCGAGAGGATCGGTGACCTTCAAGATAGTGCCGTCGTACAGGAGTGCGCCGCCCCCCTGCGAGGTACAAGTAAGCCCCAGCCCAAGCGGCGCTCGTTCCCAAACCACAACCCCCGCATCCTCCTCGGCACCCCCGTCCACCTCCTCGGGCAACGCAGCCGGTACGGCAAGCGTAAGATCCGCATCCACAAACACTCCGAAGTCACCGGTGACCGCGGCCTGCTTGTGCAGCGCCGCTCCTAAGACCCCGAAAACCCCAAAAAGCAAGAAAACAAAAGTCGGTTCCTCCTCGGCGGAAAATACACCGAAACGTCGCCTCAACCCCTTGTCGGCTCTGAGGGCTGCTCGCAAGTCTTAGGCTTACGCGTTTTTGCGGTGCTTAGCTCGCGTTTTTACAGTAGTTTGCGCTCTTCGCGGATAGTTTACCGCTCAACTGACGATTAGTTCGCCAAGATAGGGAAATGCGCATAATACTCTCGCCAAAGATCGCGTACCTGTTCTAAAGTCAGTTCCTTCAAGGTTAGTCCGGCTCATCACACAATCAGTCTGGCTTAGTTTAGCTAAGCTCGACTTGGATTAGGATAACTTTCCCGCTTCGCGTTTCGCGTTTCACGCTCTGTGGCTATTAGCCAAGATTTCTCTAATGTGCAAACTCCTTGCAATGACTTGGCAGCGGGCTTCTTAATCGCTGTCAGAAATGTACATCACATCGCAGTCTCGAAAGATGAGGAGTAGTCGTGTTCGTTAACTCGATCTCGGCCGACTAAAGCGTCTTTTAAATCGGAAGTGATCCAGGCCGGATTCTTCGCTCTTCTAGTCAATTTTAGGACGGCATGTTATAAACACGAGCAGCTTGTCTAGATTTCAGATCTATAGTATAGTCAATTTAGGGCTTTGAAATAGCTTGTTAAAGTAGATTATATCGAACCGTTAACATTGTTCATAATTCTATCGTAATACCGTATGCATTGAATATTTTCATGAAACTAAATAATTCACAGTTGAATGAATATTACATTATTATCATCCTAAGCTACGTTAAACGAAATACTCTTAAATAACAGGAAAAAATAAAAAATGACAAGATTATTCGATGTCAACGATCGTCAGGTTGCGTCTAGTTGAAATGGAACGGAGCCTCCGCGGAAGGCTCATCGATTCGTTCCGGTTGACGTATTTCCCGCCTTGACGTGACGGCGTTTGGCGACAAAGTTGAAACGGCTCCCACTAATTTTGCTTGTGAAATATTTATGAAGACAACTAACGAATTTAATTAACTCTCTGCAAAGGACCGCCCGGATTCAGGGTCGACTGGGGTAATTTCGGGAAGGGACCAAACTTTTGTTTACCAAACCATCCGGAATCCGCCATTTCCTCCGTTTACGTTTGGTCGTTCCTCGAGTGGCACTCACATGTATGTATGTATGGTTATACGTACAGGGTACCCTCCTTATTCATGAACCTTTTGCGAACCCCCTCCCTGGCTCTTTCCGAAAAATAAGCTTCACCTATCTCTTCTCTGTACTCTTTCTTTATTATTTGCTTTACGTTATCTCTCATATTACTTATCGTATTCTTGTTTCTTTCTTATTTCTTCTCTTCTTTTATCCGTATTATACGTACATACATACAAATACTTATTCGGAAGGATCTTTAATATTACTTGCTCATGTAATAGGTACCATACAGTTTCACAACACAACTTTTATACACGTACAGATAGTGTATTGTATACAACACAGATCGGCATCTTGCTTCGGTTAAATGGCATGGCATAAACACGTTATTAGGAGTTAAAAGTTTTAGTATTATACGCACGTATTCCCATTCCTTGATTGTATGTCTGCGTTTCTGTTCGGGGGCTCGATGATCACTCCATACTACACTTACTATATGTACGTAATATATTGTATATATACGTGTTTTATTAGGTACATGTGTGCATACATATTGTGGCATATACATATATATATACAGTGTTTATGAAGCGAACGACAAATAATGGACATACATTGTATATAATCTCATAATTTCGCCAATATTGTTTTTACGTTAAAATTTCACGATGCGGGGCATTACTTGGAGGATGCGTGTCGCGCGACTGTGACGGGGTCTAACAATCGCTTCATCGATCAACAAGCAGCCCGATTAATCGAACGTCTTTGCGAAAAAATCTCTGTTCGCAAACGCGGGAATTTCACGGTAGTTCGCTATGGCTCGGATAAAAGAACCGCTAGGAAAACACGTGTATAATTCACTAAGGAAACATCTATTTTTATGGTTTCATAACTAAAATAAGTACACCTACGGCTCTTTTATGAAGGAATATCTCAGTGCAGTTTCCCACTGACGTTGTTGGGTATCCAGCGGGGTTACAAAGTATCAATGATGGTCCTCAAGTTTTTATCCGGGGTTAACATCTTATGCCCCGATTTATTTGCAATTTTGCTTGTTCCAAGTACAACCTCAATGTCCCGAAAATTTTGATGCTTATCTTAAGTAATTCTAAAGCTTTTTTAACTATCTTCATTGGGTTTGACCAACTTGGCGTGGGACACAGATTATTTGACATGTAAGAAGCGTTTGTTACACCCCGCTTTGTTTGCCTGTTATATGACGTCCATTTTCTAGTCTATTTTTTCTCCACGATCGTCGGGTTGCCGCCTAAAATGATGAAAATATGCCAACTAAACGGTGAAAAGGTAATTTATTTCTCTTCTTTCCACTAGCAACGAGAGTCGATTGTTATAATTCCTATTTTTCGCTTGGATTGCGTCAACTTCAAGTCAGACTGTAGTTCAATCCCCCCTTCAACCAGTTCGATGTGTTTCTATTCGCAAACCTTGCGCTTTTCAAAATTTGATATCTCCGGTTTCGATAATCTTCAGTTTTTCAAGTGGTGAGCAATAATTTTGAAACGAGCGTAACTTATCATTCTTTCTTTAGAACTGTACTTATATCCATTTTCACATATCTCTTTTTTCTCTTTCATGATTATTGTAGTTCATTTTTACCCTCATTCCTTGCTCTATTTATCCAATGTGATCTGTCGAAGTATTTTTGGGAAACCACAGATTTAACCGAGTCTTGTAACTATACAGGAAACCTATGTAAACCTATGAAACTAAAATCAACGAATTTAAAACTAAATCGTCACAAGCATACAAAAGTAGCCGTAAATGTGGTGGGACAGGACTTGTTTTGAAGACCGCCACGCTTTCTTCACAGCCTGTAATACGTAGCTTCAGCTCTTTCATCTGCATAATTTGCAATGTAAAATTCAGTGCTTGATAACCACCGACGTCAAGATCTGAAAATTTTCATGTTACGTAAAGAATAATTACTTCAAGTGCAACTGTGTTACTAAATCTGTAAAATAAACGGAATACTGAAATCAATGTTACCATCTGTATATTCAGTGAAAACCGCAGTGACATATTTATTACTGTTACAAATTTCAACTGCTGTGTAAATCCAACAATGTAAAAGTAAACGTAATTGTGTACCCGTGTGCCGCGCTAGACGTTCTGTTGTAACAACTACATAAACTTGCATTATTTTGTCGAACAAAGGGACAAAAAATATATTGCACCCGTATACGTGTAATTATAATTGAGAAACACTGCAGAGCGTGCTTCACATTCTATCCTCGTTCAGCATAGACTCGACGTGTTCGGCGAACCAGCTTTGCGGTCTACGGTTACACAATTAAGTTTGACTGAACTAATCACCTCTATATATACACCTATCTTCCGGTAGCAATAGCATAACGAACATAACAACAATAATACAGGCCCCCCTAATTGAAGCACGTCTCGAGTCCAAAACGGATACCATTTGTAACTACGGGATTTCAGTCGGCGAAGTCCCCTCGCAATTTTGGTAATATCGACCCCCTGGTGGTGAGTCTTGCGGACATTTGGTAACTCCGTTTTAATCCGGGACGTCTTCGCGTCCGCGCTTTGCAGACCTTCGATCGAAAGCTCGCGTGCACGGGTTTTCCGATAACTCTCTTGTGTATGCGGCGATAAGAAGACGAAGGAGACCAAGAGCTGATTGAATTTACCCAAGAATGAGAGAAGACAAATTGTTTCATTTCGAGTTCTTCCGCTGGTTCATGCTGCGTAGGCGACGCTTACCGACTTTGACAGTCGCCAACGAGCTACTCGACAGCCTCGTGTCGGTACATTCAGAGCACATTGTTCCAAGGCGCACGACGAAGCGTGAAACGAAGGCACACGTGATCTGTTCTTACCCATCCTCGTAGAATAGAACACGCGACGTTGTGCCGCGTATATGTGAACTATGTACGTTCCGTTCTACCTATCCAATGCATTTATCGCCCACCTGTACGCTGCGGTATAACGCGCACGATCCATTCTATAATCTACCAGTCGCCACCTTGCCAGTTAGAGCTTACGACCGTTGCTCGGTCGGGCGGTCCTCCAATTTTTAAAGTACTAACAATAAACTGAGTCGAATACGTTGTATCTTAACAATCGGCAGAAGGTAGGATCGTACCGTCTTGTAATGCAAAAAGAGATTGAAAAAGCAGCTTTCTAGCTGGTTCCGTTTGCATTATTAGTGTCCGAACTTGTTACCGAATATTTTTTCTACGATATTAAAAAAATCTGTTTTCACTTTGTGGCAGATTGCCCTCCTCGTCAAGGAGATTCAGCTGTGGTATCGATCAGTTGTTTCATTTTGTTCATTTTCACGTTAATTAAACGACACCGCGTACCGTCGATTGACAAAATAACGTAGAAAACTGAGTAAACAGATTTCTCATAGGATTTCATGGCTTAAATTGACAATTTGCAAGAAATCTACGGAATTGTTTGTGTTTTTTTTTTTCTGCGTTAATTTCATTCTGACAGGGGTACATGTAGTTTGTCCCTTAAAAAGTTGATCGAAAATATAACTTCGGCAGCTTCCAACTGCATCCCACGAGTAATATCCTAACCTCGACTATCCTTCATTACACGTATTGTTGCAGTATGCGTGGATTATTTAGGTAATATCTTTATGTTTACTGTTATCATCAATATCATTCTAACATCGTAGCACCTTCCCTGATACACGTTACCCCGTAGTGAGCACTGCACTAAAGTTCGTTGAGATTTTTTTTTTTTTTATTCATCTTCCTTTCTCAACCATTCGAATCATCTCGGTCAGCTAATTGACGATTATAGTATCGAGTATCCTGAAGGAAAGATAAGTGAAAAATAGCACAACAGTAGCGGAGGATTGCACGTCTCGCGTGAGAATCCTCTGGATGTTCATCGACCACAGCAGCCAGTCCACCAGTCGAGTTGTGTATCGATAGTTTACCCGCTATAACGTATCTATCATATTACTGTGTAGAGAAATCGTCATTTGTCCCAGTCTATCGTACCTTCAGTACCGTAATCCGTAGATTGTATCATTTTAGTGCACTTGTGCCGTACTCTCATCACCATAACATACACTCGTATATATCAGGCTAAACTTCAGGACGAAGAAGACGGATCCAGTACCGTTCTTCTTCGTACAATCGGACCATCCCTGTATTGTTCGCGACAAGGGTGAGCTTACGTCATGTCTGACTACTTACGGATAATACATTAACACCGTTTCGATCGGTCAACGGAGGCAGCGTGCTGTTCCAGCAGTTTCAAAATTCTTTGAATTTATAACCGGTTTGTGCCTGTTTTGCTTTGGTTATTGATCAAAAAATAAAAAAATACATTAAAAAAAAAAAAAAACACTATTCAGAACTAACAAATAACAGCGCTGGTGTTGGAATGCAGACCATGCTTCGCACAATTAACATAGATTCATGATTATTGAAAAATGTGAGTAAATTAACAATATTTTACGCCTGGTGTTTGCGGACTATTTGTGCTGCGAAATTTTCTTACACTGCCCAACTTTCTTTTTTATTTTTTTTTTTTGCATCGCAATCGTGAAAATTGATAACGATCTGCATACATAATGGACACTCGGCATTTGATTTCTATACACATCACTCGTATTCTTTCGATCGTTTTTTAACTCCATTTGCTTGCAATTGTTTTATTGGTTTGTGTTTTTTTACTCGTGAAATACGCGTCGGAGACGACTGCCTCCGTGCAACAATGGACTATCACAATGTAGCCTGATGCTGAATCGCATGCGGCAGGGTCAGACATGCACCGGGTAAATCGAAACCTGACAGCTGCCGTATACTACACAAAATTAACAAATGAATTTTCTCATGAATTAATAATTACTGTTCTTCTGTTTTCCAAACTCTAGTTGTTCAGGATTAGGCCTCTGCCAGTGTTAGTAAGTACCATGACTTGATCTGGTGTGATTGGACTGCTGTAGTTAGAAGCTATGCGCACATGCAGCTACCGCCTATACAATGTGTAGGTTCTCACTAACTTTCTGGTATTGATTTTCAGTTGGTTTGCGGTCTTGTTTGTCGAGTTGGATTTTGTACACAACACACACCCCGCGGCATGTCGCATAGCGAACTGTAGCGTATTCATATTTTATTTCTCAACGACAGACACCCGCCATCACACCCTCCATAGCCCAGCCCCTCTAACCCAGCTTACACGCGTAAACATGCATTCGTGTTTGCTTATGCATACTTACACTCGGATATTTTACAGTTATTTTTATGCATAACCGCGTTACTGCATAGTCGTACTCTGCACGCGTATCGGTGTGCGTATGAAGGTTGATCCATGTTACACCGTCGGACATACCGGACTGCTTTCTCCTTAAACCAGGCAAATTTTTTCGTTGACCTCTAAGTACTTCTTGTACCTTGCCAGATTGTACTTATATTTGATTGATCACTTTGTGAATTTTTCAGATTATCAAATCCACTGTCAACGTTTACAAATTTTTTAATTCAATGTATGATCTGTAATATTTGCGATGCGATTTGAGCTGCAATCCACTCACTGGTAATCGGCCGCTAGACGAAAAATTATTTTTGACAATCTAATGGTTCAGCGAAAAAATTGACACGATTAATACTGAGAAAAATTCCCCACATGCGCAATAATGCGTAAGCACACCAAATGCTTGTACGTACGCGATAGTGTGACAAACAAGTAAAATCGATCAACACCCAGATAATCACCGCTCAGCTCGGCTTATGATTACGAAACCACGTATGTCAATTCACTGTTTTCTTGAACATACAGTTTTTGCTTCACAAAGCCGTTATTGTTTTCAAGTCACAACAATACAACATAGCTGCCTGCGTAACTTAGCTTTTGGTTCCCATCTTACGGCAATGCGTGCACACTACCCGAAATCCAAGCTCGGTGCTATTCTTCAATATTCTACGTTCGTTTTGCCCGTGTTTTGACTTAATGCAACCTGTCGAAACAATTTAGCGTAAATAGCGCTTTATTGGCAGTGCTTTCTCGTATGTTTTACTTCTCTCTCGATCTCCAACTCGACTCCGTTTCGCTTCGATTTTTATAAAATACGTGACGAACAAAGAAACGAGATGTAATCTAAAATCTATGCTGCTATAGCGATCGTTGCACATGATATTGTTGAATAATCTATCTTGACTGTCTATTTACCTGCAGAATACCGCCGAGCGAATACCACGACAATAACTGCAGTCTTTACACGTAAATGAAAATCGACTCGATAATATCTCGCCTTTTACATGGCTTACCCCTGAGAAAAAGTAGTTCATATAGTAGTGCGATAAAGCCGCGCACGTTCTCCCTGAACACAGCCACTCACGATTACCCTTCATACTTAAGTCCGAGTAGTTTGACCCGAGTTTTGACCTACATAATGCAATATCGGCCACTTCACTTGCTCATATTAGCCCAACGAACCGGAAACTGCAGTTCACGAATGCCGACGAATAAGCGACACGACGTCAGTCAGCCACCACAAGAACCTCGTAGCGTTTGGCATAGATTGACTATGGAAATTGAATTTGTGAATAGAAGAAAATGCATGAGAATAATTACTTACCGAATAAATCGTCATAAATCCATCCTGCTTGCCGCGGTACACGCACAGTTTTACTTGTGCCCTTTTCACCTATAGGCTTTTACGATTAGTTTGTTACATGTGTGAAAACGTTCATTTTACGTATCCGAGATTATCCTAACATATTTTCTTTCTTCTTTTATTTGTTCTGTTTTCTCGCTCTCTGTGATATTTTTCATTGACAGGGGCATATTTTCACACCTTAAATAAGCAAAAAAAGGTTTTTTGGACAGAGATAGAAAAGTAATCGATCAGCTTTGTAGGTATAAAAAATTTTCGAACTCCATCCCTCTGTCAAAGAAACGTATGTGAACTCCTCTGCTATAACGAATACATATAAATGCTTAAAAACTGATCGCCAAACCGCAAAAGTTTTTCGATCAAACTGACGCCCTTCTTCTTGCTCTCTTTGTTTGATACAGATTTTTGTACGAGCCCAGTTCGATTACGATCCCCTGGAGGATGAGCTCATCCCCTGCGCGCAAGCGGGAATCGCTTTCAAGACCGGGGACATACTGCAGATCATCAGTAAGGACGATCACCACTGGTGGCAGGCCCGAAAGGACAATGCCGCCGGATCCGCGGGCCTCATACCATCCCCGGAACTCCAGGAATGGCGCACCGCCTGCGTGGCTATGGAGAAAACGAAGCAGGAACAAGGTGCGTTTTTACGCCTCCTCCTCCCCCCCCCCCCCCCCCCCCCTCTCCTTCCCACCCTTCCGACTTCCACTTCCATTATACGAAAGCACTTGCGTTTTGTAAAATGAAATTTCCGCTTTTCGCGAGTAGAAATTCTTGTGCGTATGAAGAGCCGGTTCCACATCTGTGAAAACTATGTCCTATAATTTCCATCGCGCGTGAAGCAGGCGAGGGTGTTGCCATTCAATTGGGAATGTGCATGACGGTTTCGTGTATCCAAACAGTGACAAAGTTGCCGGGTAAATTTTCTGAGACAATAACAGATGCAAACGTGGCTGTAAACGGAAGTGAAACTTGAACGGCGAGTCTGCAAAGCCCGCTGGTTCCAGCAGATCGCATTGTCGTGTCCATGCGACCTCTTCGGGGTCATTATTTATATCTTTATACACACCCTGAAAGAACAATATACTATTTTCTCACATTTTCGTTCAGTTCCCTTTTCTCGTATATTTATCACATACTTTATGATGTCTCGTCGTGTGGAATGCGTGTAATATATTGTTATGTGAGCATTCATATTATATTAATCTAGAATCAGATATGTCATAATTCAGATCATTAAGTATATATACTTATTTGTATGAGATTTTGATGGAGCATGCGCTGTCATTCCACATTTAGACGAATGATGTACATTATATAACTCCATATTAGAATATATATTGTGCATAAATATGTTTTAAAAGGAAGCAATTCCCTAAATTCCAAGATAAAAAAAGTATCGATTAATTTTTCAAAATTGGACAAATTTTCTGCCATAAATAATTCTGTTCATTGTCACTTTTCCAGTACACGGTAATTTTACTATTCAAATCTTCAAAATTATTGATTGGTTTGGTTATTCCTCTTTGTTTATTAGTTATTCATTTCATTTATGCCTCTTTGTCAGTATTTCCATTGACAGATTTGTATGTTTCGTGAAATCCAATAATTGTGATCCTCAATTGTCTCTTTGTCATCCGACTTCTCTGTCATAATAATACGTCGATATGAAATGTTGTCTTTCGAGTCAGTCATAGTGATTTGTTAAAAAGTAATATTAATGGTAATAGTAATAATAATAAAATCGATCGATGTTAAACAATTTAATAACCCTAAAACCGTGCAAAATTATGCTTATGTGTGCTTTTCTGAAATCTTTACAATTCATCTGCGCTGTAACGGGAGTTATCGTGCAAATTTTCAGAGTGATAAAAAGAATTGTTGGGGAAGTTTTCCCATTGCACTTTCTTAGCAAGAAACTACGTTTTAGCCGTAAATTAAAATCGTTGAGAAGTTATAAACGCGAAGGGGTTTTTACTGGCAACAGCTTCTTCCACTTTCTATAATAGTTTGAAATCGAGAAAAACGCAGCAGAAAATATTAATTTATTACGCTAGGCGAAAACAAAATTGCCTCATGCAGATTTTCACTATTATTAAACAATATTACAGCAAGAGATGACACATATATTTCGCGTTCCGTTCGGTATAACCATTTGTCCTGTAGAGTCGGAGTCATGAACTTGATACCAGTCACGTACGAAACGAAATCAGGCGTCCATCGAGTTTCCGGGAGTGATTGCTATACCGAAATACCTGCCGAAACTCGAACTGTAAGCTCCTCTAATTGCCAATGCATTGCTATCGATCGGTTGATGAAATTCCAGCACTTCTAAATACGAGTTACAAACTTCCACCAAGATCGTTGAACGGTGCAGCCTAATTACAAACTCATAATGAGATAAACTAGCGTAAGCATGTGCGATATTTGTGGTTGAGCATTAGATTGGACTTGGATAAAACAAGCGAGCGCAATTCTTTACTTTCTTCCGTTTTTGTAACGCAGGGGAAATGGTCGAGTTGAAATATGCTATCGCATGCTTGCAGAATAAAACAGTTTGCCTGCCGCCGAGATACGAGCTTTTATTCTGAGTCCTAAAGACACGTCGTTAAAAATTTTAATTCAAAAAGAGGTAAAGCAAAAACCAAGAAGTAACGCGAAAGTGGAATGTACGGTACTGGATCACAGCGTGTTGGGTGTCAGGCGACATAAATCCCAAGCGTGTATGTACGTAATACAGAGGGAAAAATGTTTTCGAGGAATATATAATAATGACGAAAAATTAAAAATTTTTATTATTCGACAAATCTCATGTTTCCCAGTCGTGTTCAGTGCTACACAATACCGTAAATTGTATGATATCCGGAAACGTTTTTTTCTCAATCGAAATAACGACACTCACGCTTGTGTCCTCAGCTCGCGATCTTACGACCCGAAAATTCACATTTCACGAGGGTAAAAGGAAGCCGATTACATTTGCCATTTCTCATCTAGTTGTGCAGTGGAAGTTAAAAGTGGTGGGTGGTTAGCATCACCCACTTTCGGCAGATAGTTTACGCAGTTGTCAGTTGCGTGATGATGTTTGTTATTGTATGTTGTGCGTGCTTTAGAAGCGGAAGGGGAAGGAGGATGCTCGTCTCATGCCGAGGGCTGCGACGGTTCCACAGGTACGACCGACTGGCCTAGGACTGGTAGAGTCGCGTAGCAGCATGCCGTATCTTAATTAATCAATAAATCAATTAATCAATCAATCAATCAATCAATCAGTCAACCAATCAAACAATTACGCCTACCCTCCTCTAACAACTGTCAAGCATCAATCGCCTCGACGCGGGATTAGTCTCGGAGCAAATTTTAATCGCACCGCCATGTGAACGGTGGAAACTTCGATTTTATCGATTTTCCATAAAAAGTGTCATATTTTATTTCATTCTCGTTTCTCCCAGGTAGAAGGTTCCGGTACCTGGCATACATTAATGCGAATTATACGTATTTTAGTCATGCATTCAGATATAAAAGCTTTTCCGGAAGACGCGCTCTCTAGTCTTTTATTTCGAGAAGAAAATGTACACGGATCGTGGCCTCGTTCTGGAATGAAAAATATCAAGATATCTTGCCTCGAGGCGTTTTACAAATTTCACGTACCAACCGAGTCTTGATACTCTCCGCAAGGCTATATACAGAGACCTAAGATTCAACATTTATTTCATCGCGAAGTCGACTCCGCACCACAAAATATGTATCCTTCTTGTAATTGTTCACCCTATTCCCGCTGAGCCACACGAGGAGCTTAAAGATCGTTATCTACACGAAAGCTCCATCGGATAACCGAATTGCATTTCACTTTGTTATTTATTAACCGAAAGTAAAATACTCTATTCTCATTACAACCAAGTACGTATACACATGGATACATCCGTAATGGCACAACCGCCGGTCAGTCACTCGTCATAAAACCTAAATCACGTATCGTGCACGTCGACTTATCAAATTACACAGCGGTCATCGGAGCACAAAATACCTAAAACGCGATCCACCGAAACCGTTGTGGTGTTCGATTAATCTGTGACATTGCACCATCCGCATTACATGTATACAATTAATCTACGACATTGCACTATCCGCATTACCTGTACTCACATTTCAATATTTCGAATGTAAGAACCAGAATTGCATGTCCAGTTGGATCCCCGTTCTGTTTTTCCATGTCTACTATTTCGGCATGTTCCTCTGTATTGAAATATTCTCACGAACACGTTGCCTCACGCACTGATGACACATTAAGCTTGTTCGATATTGTGACCTACTGGAACATTTCAAGTCTATCGGAACGCCGACCCCATTATATGTTTGGCTTTTTACCGACTAGTGGGCAGAACTGTTCTTTAGTCTTTTTGTTAGACGGATATTACATCAACACACGCTTCTCACAGTCCTGTTCTTGGCAAGGGAAGTAGACGTGGCGATGCGGCGAAATATGACGAACGACAAGTGAGTCTGCCGAACATTTTTGAACTGTTAATTAAATTGAGTGAGCAATGAAGTCAATCATCGTCGCAAGACTCACTTATCGATGAATATTCTTGCCCTGCCAAGACCTAGAATACTCGAATTTGTATGTCTTACAATTAAATTGCGTCAGTTTGTCTAATTCTTCCGTATAATCTGTTTCATTCTCAAATCTAGGAGTGCTTGTTGTATCGCTGAAGAAACTCCTTGACAGAAACTGAAGAGAAAACGTCAATCTCGTGGCCCGAGAGCTGTCCGATACCTGATACGCCAGTTTCGTCTTTTATTGTCCTTTCAGGCGCAACGAGTGTCTTATGCAATCCCAATTTTCGCGCAAGAAAACACTCAGATAAACAGAGAGGCGTAAAACCTGAGTCTCTAATCTGCTGAAAACCAATGCTGCTGGCAAATTTTGTTTACGCCGGATGAAGAAGAGTTGGAAATGCGCAATTCCCGATTTTATATGAAACTTGGCGATTTTTTAGAGATTAAAAATTTGGTGCTTAGAGAGTTCAACGATTATACAAAACGAAGGAACAATTGCGTTGTTGCACCTGTACATTATATACGTATTTTTGAGGTGATACCTCTGAGGTAAAGGTACAAAAAACTTAACGATCTATTCTGATTTCAGTAAATTGCTCAATATTCGGTCGGAAGAAGAAGCAATACAAGGATAAGTATCTGGCGAAGCACAACGCGGTTTTTGATCAGCTGGATCTGGTCACATACGAGGAGGTCGTCAAGCTCCCTTGTGAGTCCCTTTGTCCGTTTATCGATTATTTCTCCGTCAGCCTAAAAGCCCCGTCTCTAAAACTTTGAGAAACTTCCTATCCGCTTCTCAAGGCTTCCTCTGATCAGAAGGATAGATCGGATGGACGCCCCGCTTTAAGGTGCCATATTCGCAGTTGTTATCGGGCCCGCATGTGGCCCGAGGCTTTTCGCTACTAAAAATAAGAATAGAAAAGTAACGGGAAAGTACCGCGAGCTGACGCGAGTATCACGGCGAAGTTCTATCCGGACAGAGTCTTGAAACCTCGACGGGTGGATGGAAGCTCCGAAACTCCGAAGCTCCGAAGCCTCGGAGGCTCGAAGTTCCGGATCTTTTGTGCGGTGTTTAATCGAAATTTTACGTCGCAACAGATCCCGCCTTTCAACGCAAGACTCTCGTATTGCTCGGCGCGCACGGCGTTGGTCGTCGGCATATCAAAAACACCATCATCGCCAAGCACCCCGACAAATACGCCTATCCCATTCCGCGTAAGTGGTTCACCATTATCATTCTAAGAATATTTCACCTTCATGCCAACCCTCTTTTACATATTTTCTATTTTCGTTTGATCGAATTCGAGGTACGATTTTTCCGAAGATTATCCACCCATAGGTAGATATAATATGGATTTTCGCTTACACATTTTCCCCTCAAAGTCTTCCGGGTACGGAAATATTTGCGTCTCATATTTTTATCCGTAAGCGCCTTTTACCAACAGGCGAAAGTAATAAAGAGCGACTAAACCATCGTTACGTACGAGCAGTGTTCGAGTCGGCTGCTTTGCCTAATTGCTTTTTGATTGAAAATTCAAACTCACTGCACAAAATTGCATTCAATTTTTTCACCGTTTTTATTTGCCGTCGCTTCTATCAAGCTCAACCCGAATTCTTTGATAAATCTTGGAAGAAACAGTCGCGTGGATAAGGTGGAGTGACAACTGTAAGATACAAGCGTTAATCTATTATTCATTCGATGCAGATACAACGAGACCGCCACGAAACGACGAAGAAAATGAACGCAATTATTACTTCGTATCGCACGATGACATGATGGCTGATATTGCTGCGAACGAGTACTTGGAATACGGTAAGAAGGGGACCCCGTGTATGGGATCTTTGTGTCAATTGATATCGTATAAAGTAGCGACAACAGTTCGGTGAACCTTGCACTCTCAACCTTCCGAACTGCATCGGTGTTGAAAAATGAGCGACTGATTTATTACGGGAAATCAACCATTTCGTGCAATGTACCTACCAGACATATTAACCATTCGACAAATTGCCATTATAAATCACGATTCGAGCGTAGCTGAATTTGCAATTCCTGATACTTCGATGCATTAACGAAAAACGAACGACAGGGACGCACGAGGACGCGATGTACGGAACGAAGCTGGAAACTATTCGCAAGATTCACGAGGAAGGCAGGATGGCGATTTTGGACGTAGAACCACAGGCGCTGAAGGTGCTGCGCACCGCCGAATTCGCACCCTACGTCGTCTTCATAGCTGCGCCAGTCCTGCAGAATCTTGCCGATGTGAGTAACGAGTGAAAAGGGGATGAATTTCTCATTTTTCAATATACATACCTACTTGTGGAATGTAACATTTCTGCGGATGGATGAAAACGGATGTAGTCAAACCTCCAAAGTCGAGTGAAAATTTCAATATTTTCCAAGTCTGGATTCACGCATGAATAGCGAATGCATTACGCCGCTTGCTCTCCTCTTCACACTACCCCCGTATGTATATCTACGAGCCGTGTGGAAGCGAAGCTGAATCCTATCGATGAAATCTCCATCCCCGGCCGATAGGAGTATCTATCTGTAATGGAATTCGAAGTACCGGCATTCCTCGCTCCGTAGCTCTACCTAATCCTTCATCGTTCACCGAAATCCTCTAGTTTTTTTTTTCTTTCTTCACTTACTTTTAACACTCAATAATCACTAATTTTTAAAAGAGAAACTCGTATGAATTCTGACAACGAGACGAACTTAAATCGAGCGGAAAAATCTAGACGCACGCCAACAAATTACTGTTAAAGTGTTATAAACCCTTATCTGGAATGAAAAAGAAATTGTAATTATTTTTCATTCGTATTAACCTTGCTTTCATCGGAGAGAAATGATTTATGGAATTAATACCGACGTATTTCAGTACGACGGGAGTTTGGAGAGATTGGCGAAGGAGTCGGACATGCTGAGGCAGGCGTACGGACACTTCTTCGACCTGACCATAGTGAACAACGACATCGAGGAGACGATCGCTTCCCTGGAGGCGGCGATCGAGCGAGTCCACACTACACCCCAATGGATTCCAGTCTCCTGGGTCTACTGACAGCGGAGTTCGCCGACGAGAGCGATTTACACAGAATACAACGGCTTCAACGGCCCCGCTAAAACGGCCAAGCAGTGATTAGGCGACACGACGCGAATGCGGACTAATCAATCGCCACGCAGTGCCGCGTGGAACAATCAATCAAACAGTAGCCAAGCGACACGTATCGGGACCTTAGACCAATCAAATGACGTCACCGCAACGCCGAATGCCGTGGCAGTGACCGCGTGTTCATAATTATTACTTAAACGTACATATACGTATGCATGTATATGTATATGCATTATTTATACACAAACAAACACTCGCGTACACACACACCCAAACCACACACACAACACAGCCACCGAGCGTGCATGTATATAATAATATATTGCAGATCGATCAGCGAAGACGTTAGTCTTGTTATACCTAATGATTGAGACGAAGAGAAGGAAAATGGAGGAGCTAATTGCGGCCCTAAGGATATATCTGTATCAATCCTCTTTCGTAAATCAAGGTAGTAGCTGCGAATATTTTTACCCCTTGGGAATTTTTTTGCTTCCCGACTTCTTCCGGACTCAATCATTTATACCCCCTGTGTATTTTTTTTTCTTACTCTCCTTTTTTACACCGTGAGATGGAAACCGATTGCGTGGATGCTTTTTGTTCCGTTTCTCCGGAAAGACTTGACATTTCGGCAGAAATATAATGGACTCGTAGCTCAGCATGAGAAGTACATAACCGCCGTGTTGGAAAGCTCGTCCTGAATCAGTTGGTAATATCTCGGGGTTCCGTCACTCTCGCGATCCTCTTCGTTTAAAATCAACGGTTTAATTTGACTGAATTCTTATCATAAAATGAATAGAATAAAATTCTATTTCTTGTCAAGTGTTTCAAATTTCAAAATATTTGTCACACGTTTCGACGATAAATAGATCTTAACGATAATTGGGGAAGTAAAAATTTGCGGTGAATCTTAAAATAATTTTTATAAAACAGTAACTTCATCTAAGTTTTGTCTTTGAATATCATAGGCCAGTTGATTGGAATAATTATAATTTCATCCTTGAACTGTACTTGAACTATTTTCCTTCTGAATTCGTCGACAACAAGACTGGCTCTGCGAGTTGTGTCGAACAACCGCAGTTCGTCAAGTCGAAAGAACGGCTGATTGTCGATTAAACTATTTAATAATGAAATTTAAGAATTGAAGATGATGAATTTCGATAGTAACGGTGGCTGCCTGCGGCAAGCGTTTCTATCGCCCCTAATAAAGCCAGAAACACCTGGTTTGCATACCCTCGTACAAACGCATAATCGAAATATCGAACTAAACGCGGTTATATAGAAGTTTATATAACGTAAATCAAGTAAATAGATAGTTTACCAGTCTATAATAATTAATAACAGAATGGAAAATATAAAAATAAAAATTTAACATTAAAACAGATTAAACGACCTAGGTAATTAATGAATTAATTGTGTAAGTAATTAATAATGAATTACTAGAAGACTAATAGAAATTTCCATACGCAACCCGTAGGAATGCTGGATGTGAGTGCGCGCATGAAGAATTGAATATGAAGATTGGATTATATAATCACGACGAGTCGAAGTTACTGGCATGATTCTATTGTATATCCTACATAGCAGCGCCGCTGCGCCTACGTACTCTTTTTATTTATCGATCTAGTATTTTCGAATCACCGGTAAGAATGGATAGCATAATTAACGATTAATAATATATATATAATTGATTATATACTTATAGCGTGTGTGAGAAAACGAGAGAAAGAAAGGGAAGAAAAGAGAAGGAGAGGGAGAGGGAGAGGGAGAGGGAGAGGGAGAGGGAGAGGGAGAGGGAGAGGGAGAGGGAGAGGGAGAGGGAGAGGGAGAGGGAGAGGGAGAGGGAGAGAGAGAGAGAGAGAGAGAGAGAGAGAAGGTGAGAGGAAGGGAGGGAGAGTAAGTTGGTTGCACGTGTCATTATGAAAAATTGAATGTGTGCGTGAAAGTTATTGAGAGCTAAAAAAGAGAAACACAAGAAACCGTAAAGGTCGTAAGTGATTTTGTAATATTTCTCATAAGTTGTAGCTGCCATGATTAACTAGCGATGAGTACTTAAAAACTAAATTCCGGAAATAATATCAGTAATTCGAGTATCAAAGTGGAGGCATTCGCGCTCTTGGAAAAGTCTGTACTTGATAACCAACGACCGGCTGCATGGCTGATCTAGAGCTAAAGCTGAAGCTAACGGATGTTGAAATAAGATGACGGGTCTAAAAGAAACAATAACAGTTCATTATAATTATGTAATTATAAATGAGAGAGAGAGAGAGAGAGAGAGAGAGAGAGAGAGAGAGAGAAAGAGAGAGAGAGAAAGAGAGAGAGAGGAATGAAGAGTATTATAAAACGTTGTTAATTGAATTAATAAAACTAGCCCAAAGTATCAAAAGTTGTATTTTAATTCATTAAAAACTTCCTAAATGAATTTTGATAACTGAATTGAATAACATGAGAATAGTTGTGTGCGAAATTGCGAGAAGGCGAAGGGAGACAGACTTGCCGGTTTAATTAGCGAGGATTAAGGTATATTTCCATTAAAAGTTACCCAGCGCCTGAAATCTGAATCTATTATATTGATTCCGAACCGTCGCATCGCCTTCGCCTTTTTCACGATTCTGATAACCTTCAACTATCTCTCTGCCTTTCCTCGAATCCTTAGAGTAACGGAAACTTCATTTATACGGCCTTCCACGCCTCAAAACTAACGAATTCTCTCTTTTCGTCGACACTTTCGGTGTTCTACTACTCACACTTGTCTTACAATCAATATAGCACTAGACTCGTGTAACACGTCCCGGAAAAAATTTGAGCATTGAAAGTCATATTAGAACATACTGGGTCTAATAACGTAAATTTGTTGGAATTTGAACACCTACTCTGTGTTTCTATTTTTAATACTTGACAAAGAATGCAACTTCAACCTTTCACTCTTTTGAATTGACGGACAATCACGTTCGAAAAATATTATTTTTCAAATACGAACGCGGTTTGGAACGGTTATCGAGTAACTAAAATATGGCGTTAAACAAATAAAATAAATAAGATAGATGGTTAAACAATCGGTCTTGTATTAACTTGAACTTCCTTTCATCATCTCAACAATTGAATACGAAATATTGCTCTTCACGCATCACTGCCAGATGATTCATGTTCATGGACAATTCGATGCTACGATCCGTTGGTAAAAACGATGCATCAATGGTTTTGAGCTTGTTGTTTTGACTAAAAATAACTTAATATTATCCAAAGAAAAAAAGAATGTATAAAGATGATAGTAATAATAATAGTAGATAGTAGTAATTGTGGCACGATATTTTATGCTTACTCTCATCAATTACATCAGGCATTACAAAGGAATATATAAAAATTGCGTGAATTGCGAAGTAGAGTATTAATTAGGTACTGTATTCCTATACGCTTTTACTTAACTATACGTACGTCACGTCTCTTTTAATGTAACGACGATCTATATAGAAGATAAAGAAGAGTAGGAAAAAAAAAATTATATATCGCCAATTACTTGAGAAGTTATACCTTCTTCAAATCAGATTGTATACGCTTTACACATTTAATGCTTATGGTCAGCTAGCACTGTTACCTGTGTCTAGAATTTTTCTATCTTTTCTTCACCTTTTCGCTATATCACATAATTTTATTTACAATCAGTACATAACGCTAACTGCTCTCTATGTATATACGTTCATCTCTTACCCTTAAAATTGTATACTTCCTGATATCATTTCCTTACTCTACGCGGATTCGCACGCGCTACTCGTGCATATAATTTCGACAAGACCAACTAAAGTACAATACTAAAAGAAAATGACTCTCGTCTTCAATGACAAAAAATATGACACGATAGTAACAATGATAATTTTTTAAACAATCGATGATGAAAATTTGTGTTCTCCTTTGCAATGAGTGTGATTAGTTTTCAGATCCTCTTGCTAATGCTGAAATTATTTTGCATAGAAAGGATCACTGATCAAGTTAGTCTTGTCGATATGACTGCACTTGCATAATCGTCGTGAAGATATCGGCACGAAAAGGCAGATCTTTTACAAGCAGAGAGAAACGCTGTTTTGGAAATTGGAATTATAGTGTTTTCACTTCTGTCAGGTGGTATTATCATTATTATCATTATCATTATCGTGATTATTATCATTATTATTATTATTATTATTATTATTATTATTATTATTATCATTATTATTATCATTATTATTATCTATATAATAATTACGAATATTATAGTACATATTACAAGATCCGACTTATTACACTCTGTGAATAATTACATCCATTTACAAACGGCAATATTCCCACTTCATATATTACCTCGATTTATTTATACGCATTTAGCCATAACTAATTATAATTCCGGCATCTACTAACAGCTGTTAAAACAATAGCTTGTTATTGTACAGTTCTAGGGAGCAATGCCCAAACGATTTGAGCAAATCCGGGGTAACAACACGGGTCGATTATTAATTGGTTCCAATTAACGGGGGAATTCGAAGCAATGTATCAAACCTCTTCTCGACAATTTCGTTATTCCGTTAATACGTGTAATCGTCAAGGACTTGTGAATCAAACCTTTGCAAAATTCAAAAACTAATACTAATTAAACTCTCTCATTCAAGGCTGCGGCATTATAGCAGTTCACAGGTAATTATAAGCGACGATGTTTCCTCTTCAACGGATGTCGCCGCCCCCCGTTTCGCCTCTTCGACACGACGCGTACCGGAGGTGGCATCAGTAGTCCGATTCCTGGATCCACAGTCGTGCAATTTTCTTGAGACATCGGGAACATGTACTCCAGGTCGATGTCATACCTGTTGATAAAATTTTTTGGATCAGGCTAATCAGGGACTTGATTCGCATTTATATTACATCATCGGAATCGTGGCAAAGATTTGTCAATTCCACCAAACTTCTCATCATCGATTCGTAAGTCAGTCAAAAGAGAATTCCGCTTGAAAATTTTCCTGAACTTAACTGCAAATCTAATATACACTTAGGTTAATAACTATTTCCAACCTGGGTAGTTTCTCTCGGAGATAAGAGATGACGTTGACCCCAAGTTGAGGATCCCGGCTCATAATGAAGCTGGATAGGTATCGAGGGCTCTTGCTTTTCTCGGCGCAATGCATCAGTAAGGCCCAAGACTTGTAGTCGGAATCGAGTACGTATGTGTTGTATATCCCTTCGTCTGTCGATAACAATTGTCACGATATCAATGCGCGGGAAATTTATCATTAATATATAACATTTTATTTATACGCGTGAAAGAATTGAGATCCGTAAAATTAACGGCCTTGACTCGCGCCCTTGTCAGTAGAGAGAGGGGCGCTTCTGGCGCCAGTAAATTTTCACAAACACAATACCCGCTCGAATCGTTTTACCGAAGCATAAAATATTTTTGCCAAAATACCGCAGGCTCGTTAGTTTCAACTTGTTCCCGATTCGCAGTTATTAACAGCCGCGCTGCTACGTGATGTTGGGTAAAAATCTCGGCCCTCGTGGCGCCGGTAACTAATTCTGAGGATAAAATCAAAGTCGAGAAAATTCGGGTAAAGCCTCGCGAGGGAGAAAAAGCTGCCCTACGAAATTGCAACGGTACGTGAAGTTCTCACATGTGTCTTCGGCGTGGACCCAGTGCGCAGGGAAATCCGGCGAAGGTATTTTCCAGGTGATGTTTCCACCGAGCTGTTCGTTGATTGGATCGTCGGCAAAACTGTAGGTGAAGTTCATCGTCACTTCGGCGATCTCCGAAGAGACGGACAGCTCGGCTCGCATGCATCTGTAATCCAGAGCTTCCTCCGAGCTTGCATAGTACTGGACGATGTACCAATATCCTAAGAACTGTGGCGTACGGTGAAAATTCATTCGGTAAGAATTAGGATTATTTAATATATTGGGGGAAGTTTAATGGTGCGAGGGAAAGTAGAAAAAGCTGCAATGTGACAGACGTATCGGAAAACCTATATTTCAATTTAAATAATTTCTCTGTACTTCGTGACAAATTTAACAAATTCCGGGACGGGACTTTTGTGAATCCGACGCGGTGTCTGGGGGTATTACCTGCAGCGTGTTGATGAATTTCCCGATATCGCTACAGCTTATATTTTTCACGTGCCGATACAAATCTAACATACGGAATCATCCGTTATTCGGTTCTGGTACAATCCTTCGCACTAAATTCGTACGAGTGGTATGAAATGAGACACACCCATTAACATGGCTCTCTAGCAGCTCCGTATTACCGAAATAGCTGCCGCTCTATGCGTTAAACACTTTTGAAGCACGGGAAAATGAATCGTAAACTTCAAATGCCACGGTTTGACCGCAGGTTTGGACAAATTACAAAACACGAGGGTTTGCCACGTGGAACTCAATACAACTACTCCACTTTAGTAAACAATTTTGATCTATGCTGCAGGGTATGTATGTAATACATGGCGAAACGTTTAGTCTCTTTTTCCACTAATTATTCAATAAATAAATTTTTTTTATCCCGGTGTAATTGTTTGATTAATTTTAGTAACGGTTAGGAAATAGTTGACCCCTTTTAAAAATTTTTTTCGCAAGATGCATCAAAGAACCAATCTTTTTCAAATGTAAACCTTTGTGCCGAGTGTATAGATTGTGTAGTGCACTCAAGTGTACCCTTGACTTATCACCACGTGGCAATCTGACCAGACACGCTAATTAAATTACCGGATTTACAAATTAGAAGAATTTCCTATTCAACGTTTATTGTTAGAGAAAACTGAACACCACGGGTATGTAGAAGCTTGCAAAATGAGTTGTAACAGGATTTCAGATTCATGGTACACCGTTATACTCCATCAAAAAGTACACCATCGTTGATAATTTTTCTCTCACTTCGACAATGATGAATGGTCTGTTATTGCTGAAAATTTAAAGCAATTTTGCACAGTTGAAAACCTACGATCGTTGAAAAATAAAGCCGATATTTTATGATCACCGGGTAATGAATGCTCAGGCTAAATCTCACTGTGATTGTATACGAATCGGTATAAAGAATATTTTCATCGCGAATAAACATGTATATTATATTACCATATTATACAGAGAAAAACTAGGTTAATGTAATCTCTGTCAGTCGTCAAGATACGAAAATGAAATTTACTCGTATAAATATGACCTACTCCATTTATTCGGATCAAAGCTAATCATATTTTCCAAAGTCTCGGTAACGGACACATAAAATTGCTACGTAACGATATATACAATGCAATGCGATCAAAGATTCTTCCGTGGACCATTGCGAACAAGAAATTATTCATCATTCAACACTCCTTTCCGTATCTCCCGAAGAAAATAAACCGACGAGCCAAAAATTCCTCATAGTCCAGACGATGAAAGCTTTCACCACGAGGATAGCGTGCGTAACAGAGTCAGCCGACATCGCAAGGATCTTTTCGTTGAAGAAACTTGTCATTCAAAGTTTCTCGAGCCTCGATTGAAAGGAATCATCCGCAGAAGTTGAAATTCGTGTCTTTTATAAACCCATTTCAGTTTATTCGATCTTAATTGACTTTACTCTCGTATAATCGTTCGCGGTCTAGAAATAGGTCGGGATATTGTCCGTTACGTCACCGGCTCAGCCTTGGCTGATCATCGCACCAAGCGAAGCTGTTATCAGTACTCGGTGCGAGGCCTCGGATTGAACATGAACGCTCGCGTAAACTAATAATTGAGGAATCGCGGCCGAGCCGATGATTCCGTCTCGGTAAGCCGGGGGTTCAAGGGTCGGCCGAGCCTGTGTAATCCAGTGACGACGGAATGTCGACGCGTTGGCCCAATAACCTCGAATTTCCAGCAGAGTCAACAGTGGGTCTATTTCCGTAGCCGAAGAACAGTGAGCCGTAACGAAGCTTTATACGAGCGCCGCGCGGTTTCTTTGGGCATTTTCTCGTCCAGTCGACCGGCCGCCTCGATACAAATCCCCGCTATCAATGACCGGGCAGATCGTGGCCTCAGATACACCCTGGAGCCCTGAAACCCATGCATCGCGTTCCGATAGCCGGGCGGACGCATTACAGCTCGTAAAAACGGAGATCCCTAGGTCACGTTTCCCAGACGACGAGGCGATGCGTCGCCGCGTCGTTCCAGTGCAGCGAGCTTCTTCAAAGGCGAACGAGAGCATCCCTTCGTCTCGCGCAACGGTACACGGGCCGAAACGCCACACGCCAAATTCGTCATCGAATGGGTATTTTTAACCATTGTCGCGACGTGGCAACGCCACTCTGACTACCAGTCACGATTTCACTCATATTTTCCTGTTCCCTTGACGCTGGCATTCACAGGGACGAACTCGAGCCCCCGGCAGAAGCATCATCCCCCTCGTCAATGCCAATTTTTAAACGAGGCGGAGTGGAGCCCGAGACAAGCGAAAGGAATTCGAAAGCATTTCAACATGGCTTTTGATGCAACTTCTCGACACTGGGTGAGCGTTTTTGAAAGCCGATCTCGTCTTGAGACTTGTCTCAAGTATAGAGCAAGCCGTAATTTATCGATGTGTTATACAGACGCTCTATACCTGTTCAACAGCACGCTTCTCGCAATAGTTTGATGAAATTACTTGCGTATGCCCATGGGTTTGACCGGAAGACGTTACCCTCGTAGCTAAATAATTCATGTGCGATTCTTGCATTAATGAAATCTCAATCGGAAGACTTTGAAAAATTCTCAAAACGAGTTTGCAGCGGATTTTAGAACTGTTGCTACGGAAATGTTGATTGCCGAGTCAGTAATCAACTCATCAATATACATATGCCCGAAGATATTTGCAAGTATTTTGAATCCGATTTATGTTCATCGAATCGGAAAATTGCAGAGCTTTTCCGGTTACTAATTTTTCAAGTACCTATTCAAGAAAGATCAAACGAATTATTGTTTTTAATAAGAACGTAATAACGACCGCTCATCGTGTGAAAATGTTTCTAAACTGGTCGTAAAAGTGAGTCTAAAACCGCGCTCGACGGAGGAGGCTGGGAACAAGTCCGTGGTGGAATTTGCAATCGAAAAATAAACTGGAATCTAGGGAGTGTAAACATTGGGTGAACTATAAATTCAAGGCCCCTTCGTCAAGTTGAACTACTTACTCCAAAAATATCAAGTGTGAGAATTGGACAGTGTATTTAATGAATTAAAGTAAACAATTTTTCAAAACGTACCTCAGCCGTGTCAAAGTTGCGTATAGCTTTGACCTTCGGGCACTTAGATTTATCCTCCCGTCTCTTGTAGACGCCATCGGTCTCACTGATAAAGTAAACGGTAAGTAATAACAACAGGAAAATACGGACACGGTAAATGCCGAAAGGCTCGAAGGCGGAGGTCATTTTTGTCCGTCCACTAACGTCGACGCGCTACGTTCTACTATCGGAACCACGAGGTCTGTCTGTCTGCACGATTTTAGGGGGGAGTTCGGATGGGGGCAACGGTAAGGGCGCGGATGAGGGAGGGAGGGAGGAAGGGCCTGAAACGGGAATCGAAGCACTAATCACAAAGCTCCTACTTTCCGCTCTGCCTTACTACTTTTCCCAATTATCCCAACGGTTTGATCAATATAAGTTTTCCCCGCGCGCAATCTTTCTCTTTCTCTCTCTACACTGATCCCGCTGCCTCGCAGCGGAAACGATCGTGTCCCGTTCGACTGATTAATCCGTATCTCTATGTCAGTTCCGTTCAAAGTACGACTGTAAAAAATAGAGCTGCACACTTTCGTGTTCCGGTAGCCTTGGACCTTGCACCAAGAATCAAATTATTGTAATGTTGTAATGTCGCATGACGAGCTTAAGGAAGACTCGCATGTAGCGCTTTGAATGAATTTAGTATTCGTAAAGTTTTTCTCGGGAGGCTATATTCACGTGTTTATGCCTCTGTCCTTATCGCCCGGTCTCTGGGAAAATGGCCCCAGAACTACTGCATCGGTTATACGCGCGTATACACCGTTCGTTTTATTTCGTGCGAAGGAAAGTACATTGAGTCACGAGTAGTGTCAGCTGTCTGCCAAGTTAGAGAACCCAACTACCTAACGACACTTGCCTTTTGTCTCCGCTGATGGGAACCGCAACCTCTGAGGTATACTTTGTACGCCGAGCGAATACAAATTCGATTTGGCCAGACTCGACGTGTTCGACGAGCATTCGGAAGGTATAAGGTACACACTATAACCTTCGATTTTATTCCACGATATAAACTGAGACTCTATAACTAGCCGCTGAACAGTCTGTGGTTTTATTATCGGCATGGGAATAGTTAATCAGTGTATGTTGTTTTTTTTTTTTGAACCTTTTAATTATGAAATGACAGCATCCGGTTAAAGCCGATTTATGATTCCACCGTGCGCCCGCAGAAATTCATTTAAATTTCTTTCCAATTGTCACATTCTTAAATGGATCATAAATTCATGAATTTCTATTCTCTGACATTAGTCGTGTGTTCCATGAATTAGTGCCGATTGCCCAGGTTTGCTAGCTGTTATGTCAAACTCAGATTTTAATTTCGGGTATAGTTTGCGTATGTGCAGACTGTTAACATGTGAATTAGTTTGACGCGAAATTTGCTGGTGAAATAACTTATAAACGATAACGAAATTGACGTTTAGTTTGCAATTTATTCGATTCACGACGTGTAAGACGTGATCTTCAGTGACGAGTGATTTTATCGTAAGCAAGGATTATTTCGGGGATCGCTGTTGGAATTCTCAGATTTTATCCCCGATGTAACTTCGTTACGACCCGAAGCGATCGTATTTTTAGATATGGTTGCAATGCATTGACAGGAGTTCGAGCCTGGTGTGAAAAACAACAGGTTCATTCTTTTCACAGATCCGAATGGTGTCGATTAATGCCACCACTGTTTTTAGGGGCGAGCCGTAGTTTCGAAGGACATTTCGGGAACGCATTTTCGCAATGATTGGATCACTCGATCGTTGAACGGCAAAGGAAAGCTACAAAGTTTTGCGCAAATACGAGTAAACCAGTCTTATTATAATCGTCGACTGCTCAATAATGTACCGCTTCGTTCCTCGTCGATGACTAATCACTCCTAGTGTCAGTAACACGCTGTTTCCTGTCACTGCTGTGGTTTCGTCGAGAACCTGAAAACCTATAAACTTCAATGCAGCCCTTTGAAAGAAGTCGGATGAAAAATTGTGGTAAAAGTTTTTAAGCAACCTGTAAACGGGAGAGCGGCATCGTCGTATCAAAACAAATCAAGCGACCGGCTCCGTGAACTGACTCATTACAGCTTTATGACATAACCGGCGTAATTGTAAAGCGCTTGCACATGTTTCGAGCGAAACAATATTAACCGAGCACGCAGCAGAGGGCCGGTCATTGAGGAACGTGAAGCACGTATTTCGTCACTCCTTGTCGAACACCACGAATAGCAATAAGAATTTCGGACGTCAAAGCGTGTGAGTATGGCTTGCTGGATGGACAAAAGATAATTCCATTCGGACAATTGCAGTCCTGAGTATTCGTACACGGTCGTTTTATAATTCTGTCCGTACAGCCTTGACGTGGCATGACTCTCAACATATCGAACAGACCAGAAAATGTACTAAATGCCAATGCCGAGCTTGTAGAAGCGCTCCAGTGTCTCAGACGAAGAGCGCTTGACGAAGTATGCAATAAAAAGATTTCTGTAAGTATACAGTCGAATAAGCGAAAGTATTTACTACACTTATACTGCCATCATTTCGTCCCGTTCTCTGAGTTTCGTTTCCGTTAAACTTCTCTGCAATAATTTCTTGGTAAATAATTAACCGAGTGGAAAAATTTTTCCATGTTATTCACCGGGCTTTCCAGTAACATAACTTCTATCAATTTGGTTGAGAGCTATCGCATGCAGTTATCTCACGTCCTCTTCCTTTGACGGTTGTAAATATGATAACGCCGAAGCCACAACGCATCAACACTTGTATAATTACAAAGTGAGGAGTGCGTGTCCCGCTACCACAATCGGGATGCTTGTTCATGTTCATCGTATGATTACCCAGCGTCATGCTGTGGGGATTCATGAATGTTCGATTTTTTGACGCCGTGTGATTAATCTCAAAAAGACGTGAACGACGATGCGTCGCTTGAATTAGTTTTACAACCCTTTTACCCATTTCAAAGTTCCAGCACGTGATGTAGACCTGAATAGTAGTCTGTTTAATTTAAGAAGCTTTGTGGAAACCGACTGTGGATCGTAATCAGCGATTTGTGAATGAATAATACCAGTGTTTGATGTTTGAGATTTTATTCGTACATCATTCTTTTTTTACATACATTCTTGTCTTTGTTTTTAGTTTATATTAAGTTTTATAAACAATGATGATGACGGCGTGATGATGGTGGATAGTTGCAGTTCCCTCTTTGTCAGTGTCCTCTTACCCTCCGAGCGATGCGTTGGCTTTCAGCTGTTGTAGATAGAGACAGCATACCTACCGACAAAAGCTCAACCAGTTTCAAATGAGAAAACCGGAGTGCTGCGTTTATCCGTGGAGATGTTGCACAAACGCATTGATAAAGAAGAGCACGCCGAGTCCCTCTAAAGTTACTGGCGATTATTTCATTGGGATGCACTCGGTGTACTTAGACCTCTTTCTAACAGTATTAGGGAGGAGATGATCAGAATACATTCGGTGTAGACGCGTTATCACGTCTAAAGTCGTGGCGCCGAGACTAATGGAATGGCACTAATGACGCTACTAGCATCCGCATTTTTCTCGGAAATGCTTCACTATTACTCTCCTAATCGTCCGTACGGTCTTTCAATTGTCAAACATCGCATCGATATGCTCCAGGAATTTTTCCATTCGCTGTACATGTGTCTATCTGTACGTGTGTGAATATTCAATTGCGTATTACATCGCAGTCAGAGAGTGGTAGTGATTATCATGCTCGTGAGCCGTCTACCTTGTCAGCTTCGAGTCCTCATACCGTGCAGTTGGATTCTATAATTAGAAAGCGAAACAGGAATTGGGAGAAATTAATTAGGAATAGACAGCTCAGTGATCCATCTGAGTCGCAGACGCGGAACGAATCGTGATTACTGATCTATAGGCACCGATCAGTGGTAATTTTTTCACACTCTTCATTCGGATCGAATGAATTACAATAGACGGCAGTTGGCTGCAAACGGTAATAATTAATCATTTTTCAACACTCCCGGGTCTTGTGCATCATTCCAGGAGCCACCGATAAAGCGAATAACTGAACTGAGGCTTTCACTTGGGCGTAATTCTTATCGTTAATTTGAATGCAAAGACTTTTGCTCATCGTGTTATATCGAGGAACGTGGATCAGCGAAGTGTTCAAAGAGTACGGGGTGCTCGTTATAATTAAAATGTCGAAATCAATTTCCGACTGCCCGTGATCGATCGACGCTGCAGCTGCTGCTGCTGCTGTTGCTGATGCTACCGTTGATCGGTGTACTCTCGCTGTTACGAAAGTCAAATTCGGTGCAATGATTTTCAAGATGTACCTGATGCTGTTAGAATTAAACATCAGTTGAGCTCAAACGTATTGAATATTCGAGATGTAATCATGTAGCAGCTGGCATCACAAACATAGACGTACATGTACGTGTACATTTGCCAGTTATGCCGCATGCAGGCTGCAGGGTGTTACACGCTATTTCAAACGGAGCCACATGATCCTTGCGCAGCAGCCCTTCCAATTATTTCTATTTCCGTACTTCTAAAGAAATATAGCGGTGCAAGCTTCCTCCGGAGTATAGACACGATTCGTTGAAACCATACCGAGGATGAACGAAACCTTGAGTTTCAAACCAAGTTGAGAATAGAAAAAAGAAATGGCTGCTTTTCAGAATCTTAATAAATTCTTTTGCAAGTAATGACAAAAACTTGAGAACCCTCGTAGTAAATGTAACATGAACTCGGCGGGGCAGGGGAAAGCTTCCGGCGGCATATGGTTTCACCTGAAGAATGCAGAATTTTAATGAAAAGTATAAAATTTTCATTACACGACCGAGTTAGCGAGTACAAGTAGGCGGTATCGTGATTCTACATTTAGTAGTAAATAAAAAAAAGAAAAACAACGAAAAATCACATATTACAAAGAGGAAAACAGGAAAATGGTAAGCGAAGGTGAATAAATTGAAAAATAAAAGGAAAACAGAAGAAAACGAACCGGTTAAAGATCGCGGAACCGCAGAGGCGTGATTACGGAAGGGAGGAACACCCCCCGATTAACGACCACCGGAAATACTCCAGCAGCTCGAGTGAGTACTTAGTTCGTATACTGGTTTTAAAGTGCGACGTCAATTCTGTACGAAACGATCGGGCTCGTCCGGTTCGGTATCGCGAACGCTCGCCGCCGCCGGGTCCTTTGCCGGTGACTCGCGAGCCTCGCGAGTCACTCTTTACCTGTTGCATTGCGCACCGCCAGAGACGCGGAGCGGAGCGGAGCGCATACCGGCACCGTCGGGCGCCACGGCGTGTCTCTCAACCTCCGGGTAGCCGGCTAGCCGTAATCCGACTGCGGCGGCGCGGGAGCGTTTGAGTTGCGCAGCGCGGACTGGCGCCTTAAGCGAACGAAGCGTGCGCTGGATATTAGATGGCACGCACAGCCTTGCGAGAGGCATTCGCCTGCCGCGTTGCGAGCGAGAGGGACGGTTCGCGATTGCGTCGCAAGAGTCGCGTCAGCCGAATCGTCCGACCGATGTTTCGAGTACCTGCTTCGTACTTACGCACCTTCTCGTCCGCATAATCCACCTGCCGTTGTCGCCGTTGCCGCTGTTCGATAATCCTGAGTTGTCGGTGTGAGGTGTGCCTTGTGCCGTTGGTTCAAGCGCGGTCCGCCCGGGCACGTGCTTCTTCTCCTCGGAATTACCGATCGGCAATTTCGAACGATTATAAATCGAAGATTCGCCCTTTGTCGCGGAGACGGCGAGACCTTATCGTCGCACATGTTACAGACGCTGGCAGCGATCGAGCGACGTACGTAAATACCGTTTCACAACAGTGCCTCGTGTTGTGTTGTATCATCCTCGACGAGTGACATTTCCGTCCCACCCACCTAGATCGCGTATACGTTTCGTCGTCGGATGAACGCACCTTGGCTCCGCAACCGCGCACGCTCATTCAGCATCCAAACGCGAATGGACCAAGTTCGAGAAGCGGCGTGACGCTGGCTTTGACACCGCGCCGGCTTTTACCAGTCCGTAAATTTTTACTTATTGAAGCTTGAGAGCTACTTATTGACGTCGCTGTTCCCGTCGTATCCTTCAATCGCCTGGTTTTAATACAAACTTTTAATTTCCGGTGTGCCGTCAAACGAAAAGAGTGTGTGGGAAATCAGTGAAAAGTGAAGAAAGTGAAGTGAATCAGTGAGGAGCAAAGAATAACTGAACGGTGGGAATTTTTTCGCGCGTTTAACTCGAGACTTGTTTGAACACGGATTTCGCGTTGATCCGGCCGAAAGACACAGCGGTCGCGTAAGTGATTGTCAATTACGCAATTGGCTCGGTTATTGTGTTATTAAGTATGCGTTTGGTAAACAAGGCGTTTAACTGCCATGTAAGCACGTCGCGCTCGTCGGGGTGCTCGAGACGCGTTATTTCTACTTGGCGTGACTTTCGCGTTATGCTGACGCCAGACATCATCAAATGCTAAGTCGTGTATTATAAATAAATATATATATATATGTATAATGTACCGAGAACCAGGAACTTGTAATTTGCTGGCGACACTGCACCGCGTTCGAAATAATTACCTCTATTCGTGACTCAAGGTAGGTAGGTTGGTTGGTTGGTTGGTTGGTAGGTTGGTGTATGAGAGTTCGCCTCGAGTTCTCCATACCTGTCCGAAGTCTATAAATTGCCGGCACGCTGCTGGAACGGCGCTTCCTTTATAAATAGGTCAGTGCCCTGGATCAGTGCGTATAGTACAACGAACAGGACGACAAAATAATGTGATCGATAAATATCGGTGAATCCTACGCGAGAGAAGATTTCCTTTTTAACGCTACCCTCCTACCAACGATAATTAATCACCGCTCCACACTCGACGCTGATTAAGAACTACAGATAGAATGCGCCCACGTGACTCAAACGATACTTGACCACAACCCCATCTCTCCTGGTCGATGACAAACGTCAACAGGATCAGGGTGGTCGTCCTCGGCGGCCCCAGAGTCGGCAAATCTGGTAAGTAACGCTCGTTGAACTTTTCGCTTCTCGTACTCTGAAAAACGAACGATCGCAATTCACTTGGACCTCGATCTCATTGATTTTGTATGTATGTTTGATAGTTGGGCAAATACTTTGTTCTAATGAAAAAAGAATAATTATAAGATGTGACGGTAACAGCGATCTCAAATACCAGTATCATATTTTGAACCTGAGCAGTACAGATAACTACTACTAATAAGTAGCATAAAGGGATAATATCGGCAGAATCAGTAAGGAGAGACTATCATTTACGAACCGGTTCAATTCTGAAGACAGCTGCCTGTAACTTTTGTGACACCGATTTTAGCGAACTAGAAATCAAATAACAAGTATTGAGTAATAAGAGAAAACGGACGTTGAAAGAAAGCAAGCTTTCCTCCAGTTTCCTATTTTTAACCTAACAGGTTGTGGGAAAACAGTTTACTTATTCCATATTTGTGTAACTCAGTCCTTATGGTAAGATATTACTTGGTAATTGAATCAGAAAAATTGTGGGACTGAGAACTCGATTCAAAGTGTGACTGTTAAATTTTATTGAGGTTGTAGATATACCCACGCCTCGAAGTCAGGACAAGTGTTAATTGTATGTGAAACGAAGTGCTGGTTCAATAGCTCGGGCTAAGGGGCTGCAAGAATGTCGAAATTCTGGTATACATATAGCTATTATAGCATGTCCCGGAAACATTGGTAAAAACTGATACGGACGAATGTCTGCTGCATCTAGCCTAAAATTTTACCGTAGTGCATCATATACTGGATTTTACTACGTTTTATTGTTGCTGCATAACCATAAAACCTCTCAGGAATAACAATCGAATCGCGAGTCCCGTATACTGATTTATTATACATATAACATACATTATAAACTGAGAACTGTGGATAATATACTTATTAGCAGTTCTAAAATCTGATGAACTATCAACGGTGAAGGTGCAACTTGAATATAAATTATCACGTTTAACATTCAAATTCAATTATGGTCTGTGATTTTTCTCTCTTGCCTCTTTCATAATCAATATTCGAGGTCCCATATTGATGGTTTCTTCATATTCAATTTTCCACGTGATTACACGATGTATATTTATATTCAAAGATAAATCCTGCATCGTACAGATTCGTTTATTCTTTTTTTCTTTCGACTCTTCAGCAAACGAATGAAATTTGTTCTTCTTTGACGATCACGTCGGTACCTACTTTCTCGTTCATTACACTCCCACTCATTTAGAGATTAGTGCGGCACTAATTTTTCCGTCGAAAGTGAAGAAAGAGGTTCTAGATGTTTAGAACTCATTTCAGTTCGTTCGTCATCGTAGTTGTGCGTGGAGCAATAAAGAAATTTCAACACACGAATTACCGCGTCGTGATCATTAGCTGGACATGAGACATCACCGCGCACGTTCTCCAATGAAATTTAGCAAGCGTTTAAAGCTCCTCACCTCTGTAAGCTCCGTAAACGTAATCCCCGCTTTAGCGCTCCCATACGTATCGTATAACCGATCCCTGAGCGTCTCGTATAAGACCCCCCCACAGGGGTTGGTGAGTCCCTAAAAGTGGCGTGAATCTGACGTGAAATTAGGATCTCCGGATGAGCGATCGAATGTCGCCTTGTGCACAGTCGTCGGCTGGCCGAGCGCAGGATACGCAGTCTGAGCCCAATAGTCCGTAAAGGGTGCTCCCGACGGCAGGTAGGGAGATGCAGACATCCGATATCCATTTGGAGTACGGAGTATTATGGTACCTACTGCCTCCTGTCCGCATTAAGCCAAAGTTTTAGGCCCAAAATTCCACACATTTTTCTTATTTCAATGGTTATCGACGCCCCGCGTTCCCTGCACTCAGCGGACCGATCGTTTTTGTGACTCCGTTCAACCACGGGGTCAAATTGGTCTTACATTAGTTGGTGAGTCTCGAGAGCCGAGCATTCCGAACCTGCAACCGCTGCCGAACACCTTTATCACCTTTCGCTGCATGTCCTCGTTAAATACCTTTCCAGGCTTTCGTTGCTGCTGACCCTGGCCCTGACTTTACCGCTCTGTCTATATTTAGAGAACGGTGTTTTATAGCTAGTTTCGATTTCACCGTACGTTGACTTATCTCCGGAGCCTCGGGACCGCGTTGTTCGCCATATTCTTTGCCGATTGACAAACTTTTCTTATCGTATCGATTGCCGTTTGGCAATCTAGAAGAGTTGACGCAAAATCAATTCCAAGAAGAGAATCGATACCTACCTCATAAAAGTCAGTAATTCCCGCAGGCGATGATGCTTTCGACAAAAGGAACTCGTTGACAGTTATTTCCTATAATCACGTGTTTACTTCATGCGAACTTAACGCATTCGATATTATACATCCTAGTACCTCGACCATAAGACCTGACTTCCTCTTCAACACAGACAGACTCGGATGCAGTTTAAATCTACATTACAGTTCGTGGTCCCGATGGACCGACGATTGGTCTTAACCCAAGAACCCAGTGCCCTGTATTCGATTATACTAGTCGATACTCTGGTAGAGATTGTCAATACGCTAATTAGCGGTATAATTAAGCTGCGCCGGTAAGTTTTTTTCACGTCGCGGCTTCAGTGCTGCTGCAGCAAGTGCAGAACCGCAAGCGTGTTCTATAGGCGATCTCATTTCGAACCGCTGCGACCACGCTATCATTCGTTCGTTCCGCTGCTCTTTAGATCGGATCGACTACAAGTGTACGTAGTAGGTAGGCGGTTTCTACGGGGATTTCTTGCAACCATCCTAAGCCTTTCAGCTTCACAACTACTTATTTACTCCCTTGCTTTATACGATCGTTCGTCTCGTCTCGCCTCGCTTGAGTATTTGGCAAACATTATATTCACCGCGGCGGCTATATTTGCAGCGTTATTTGCAGTCGGGTGTGATAAGATAAGCGACGATGAACCAGGTCAGAATTTCTCTTTCGGCTAAAGTCAGTTTACTTTGTTTTAATAAACATTGATTACACTGAAGCTGTACTGTGCGATTTTAGTTTCCAAAAATTTCTCGTTCATTGTCACTAATTCTGCAGATTTTATATTGATGAAAACAAATCATTGCGGTAAATTATACTTGCAATCTACAGAAATGATATGGTTTATTTTCATGATTATTCAATTCCTTGCGATGGAGACTATAAATGGTTAATGCACGGTTTAATTCACATAGTATTCCTTTATGTATTTTCAGTCACCGTTCCAATTGTAATAAATCGTTCCTACAACTCGGATGAATAGCTCAATGAGAATAATATGTTTCTACACAATTCAATATTTATTGAACTTTTATTATCGATAATACATTTTCATTGAAAATATATTTATACAGCTGCTGTCAAGTCCTGCTAATTGGCCAGATGAAGCCAAACATGTGTCGTACATAATATTATATGTATACGCTATAAGCTTATTTTCGTGACATCAGCAGAAAATTTTTTCATCTTGTTTTCAACTCGGTCTTAGTTAAATGCGTAGTAAACAAAGCCGACATTTTTTCTGGAGTTGCAGAGTTCATCAGCGTATCTTGATTAGATAAGACTCACGGTATCCGGAAATAGTGACTTGAGGAGTCGAATTAAGATGCTGTGCATCCGCTGATCATACGATCCTGGCATCTCGGGATTAGCAAAACGAGTAGAATATCATGAGAAGTTAATGGTGAATGTCGTGAAGAATGTTTGAAAATTGGCTTGTTCAAGAAAAAAAATCTTTCGCCGAAAGTTTACTCGAGTTTTAGAAAGCTTTGAAACGAAACAGAAGGAGTTAAATTTTGTGATCTGCATTTGTAAAAAAAGGTACTAGAAACAAAATTTCATGACTTGAAAAACAAGCTCAGTTCCATCCTAACAATATCACTTTCTTAATTATAATTATATACCGAGACATTTTCCCTACGGAGAAGATCAATAAACGCGAGCGGTCAAGAACTCGGGATGCTGCAAGGTAGAGATAACCAGTTATCGGTAAACGAGCAAACAAACCGCGTGTAGCTGCGAGAACTAGCGAGCCGTATAATTATCCAAGCTGGTACACACACTCCCTGATTTGAATATGGAAGTCTCGTCAAATATATTTCGACCCTCGCTGCTTGCCCGTACAGCTTTGCGGATAGTGATACAGGTATCTATATCCATGCCATTGCATAAAGCTGCAAGGTGCAACGCGCACCGATTTGACCTTTGCCCTCGCGAGGTGCCCGTAGTCACGATCGTACGTCACGTGGCATTTTCCAGTTTGCCTCACAAAATGAACCGAATGAATTTTTATAAACGAAGTAATACGACCGACCACGGAACAAGGCAGAGATCACAACTTTTCACAAGTTTCAAGCTGGGCGTAAAATAAATAATCAAAACATTTACTTGGCACAAGATTTATAGCTCCGCGCAAGCTCCCGTTTTACTTGGCACAGGATTACATTTAATCGGAATGCTCGATTCAAGAATCATTGGAGTTCAATTGTGTGTATCCAAACGGGATACGTGCCCGATAAAGTTTTAGATCGCACATATATCTTGGCGGTGTTCGAACGGGATTCTCCGAAAACCTAATTATCCTCCCGAAGTAAGCGTATCGCGTGAATTTCAGTGTCCTGCCTCGTTTATTTACATAGTCGCAAGCGGAATCAATTGTAAAACTGGCATCGGATAATGTACACAATTTCTTGTTCGATCAGTTTTTCCACTGTGAGTATAACAGAGCGTATTTAGTATCAACCGCGGACGGGTATTGATAACACAGATTTCAAGAAGCGTGGAATCGTTCGGCTTTCAGACGACCGCAGTTATTACTTGTACAGATGTATTTTTCGCTCTACCTGCAGCAACGCCGCAAGTATTTATGCTGCCATTATCGGAGTTTATGCGTATAATATATCCCGAACCACACCTTGGGCGAAATATTCCTGCAACACACACCAAACCTCGTCTCGACTTGACCTAACGAAATTTTAACTTCGCACCTCCGTATTCGCTAACCGCAGACACTTGGCTACGTAACCACTTTTGTGCCGGCATTCCTCGCTTCAAAGGGTAAATATCTCTTCACGGAAGACCGAAAAAGTAATTTCACGAACTTTGAGTCAGCTTCAACGCCCGCCGTGGAGTTAAATTTTGAATTAAAAATACTCGAAATTCACGAGTTCGATGTTAATAGTCTACTTATAATTGCGGCTAATCTGCCATGTAATAAGATTACAAAACTTAATATTGAATTTTTTCAATTCTTATAGATTATAGTAGAATTAGAACGCGTTCAAGCACGACGACCGTACAACGCGTCACGCCAAAGTTGTTACGTTATTCTACCAAAGCACACGTAATTAATCTGCAGTGCAATGCGTTATCGCATTTTTCTTATTATCTTTTATTTTTTTTAACACCATTCTCCGTACAAGGCGAACGTGCATTTTACACGAGATGTATTTCCTACGCAATCTGCTTTATATTTGCGCTTGGAGCATTAGCTTGCGATTACAATCGGTATCAATGCGATGGTTACTTTGAAGCGTAAGGCATCTAACGTGAACCTAGGTAGGTATACAACTTTTTTTTTCCTGTCTAGTAATCATACCCGTCGTGGCAACACCTAAATACTCCCCGCGAGTTTTTCTCATGATCTATGATGCCGCTGTGTGTAGGTAGGCATTAAAATATTATCCGTAGCAATGCAATGTCACGGTTAAATCGTGAACCGATCACCGCAAATCATCCGCTCTTTTGGAGGTGTTACATTGCCGGACCGTATGTAGTGTACAGCGTGTAATTACCTTCCGATAAGGGTTCATGATCGGTACGTGTGTGCAATTTTCTGCCTTCAAAGAATGAGGAAAATTGCAGGGCTCCGACTTAAAGTATCGTCGCGCAACCCGCGGGGAACTCTCTCGTTCGGTAAGAGGGAAAGAGGTTCAGGAACAAAAGGAGGAAGTTGCGCAAAAAGTTACTCGCTTCCTTTGTCATATAGTTGCAGAGTTTCAAGTCCGACACGCATCACCGAATCCGCGCAACTAACGATGTCAAATAATCTTCTTCTCTCTGACTAAATTGAGATCATCGTACCTGCGTATGAATTTTGACAGCCAGCATCAAGAAATTTTGTACCTCCATGTATGAGTTAGAAAGCGTATCTGTGTACTGACAGAAGCGTTGGCAATACGTATTGGAGGAACGTTACTCATTTGCGCATCGTTAATGCCTCATCTTGGCGTAAGATTGGCAGATAATGAACTCTTTCTGCAGCGTCGTAAACTTTCCGTGAACCGGTAAATTGAGATAGAGGAGAGATACAACTTTCCACTCACCCGCGACGCCCCCTGCGAGTTCGCCAATCTCGGTATATTCTCTACGTTCGCACGAGTTGGCTTGGCTGGCTTCAGAGCGGCGGTGCAACGCGAACAAGAACTTCTCTCCAGCGTTAAACGATTTACAGATGCTAACCGACCGCCGATACTCATTCTAACGATAGGTTGCCACTCGCATAAAACCGTATAAGGCGTGTGCTCGGTGAAAAAATGTCGGAAAGAAAATCGAAAATGATAAAAACAACAAGGTGAATTTGCATGTAAATCCCCAACGTTCACCTGCAAATACGAAACTGCATATTCAGACGAAAGGAAAGTGTCAATTCTCGTCGATATACCGATGAGAAGGAAAATACCTTACAGACTCTGCAAATGTACAACAATTAAACTTTCTACTAAATTGTAGTCACAATTGTTCGTGGTCGAATTTTTTATAGAAATTCAGTGATAAGTTTGCTTCGAAACTTTGAGGTCCAGATCAATTTCGTCCCCCCAATACCGATGTCGAATTTTTAATGTTCACGCACGACTCAAGTGACTAAATAATCGTTGATCTCTGTTTCAGCGGTGGTTGTCCGATACCTGACGAGGCGATACATCGGCGAATACAGCTCGACGAGTGGTGAGTAAACGTTTTTTTTAATTACCCTCAGTAATTAACGGAATGAATGGAATCCCAAAGAAAAGAAATAGAAATCGAATAAAGTTGGAGGAAAGTTAAAGTAAAGGGAAATAACCTGGCGTCACACCGAATCCTCAGCTTTCAAGTTTTTTCTGCTTTAATAATTATAAATTTAATTATTTAAAAAAAATTTTTTATTCATTTCTCGTGGAAGATTCAGAAAAAGTGGACATTATATGCGGAGTCGATTCGAATCTTGGATACAGCCATATAATAACTCGTGGACTGAGCTAGTCGATCTAGTTTTTTCTCTCGGAGGCCGGACGGTGTTACTTTATTGGAATGCGCGCGATGTGCTAGCTGAAGTCAGTGGTGGCCAGCTATGGCGATGTGCAAGCGTAAAATTGCCGCTTTTTTTTGCGACATTTTAGACTGCCTTGATACTGATGCCTCTGTGTACAATGTTCGGTTGTATCACAATGCTCTCGACTATTCGAAGAGTTCTTAGCGTGGGTGGGACGGGAACTCGAGATATTCTAGAGTTTACACTTAAATTAACGAGTACCGAGATCGACGAGTTCGTAATTGCTGGATTATCTCGACTCGAGATAATTCCCATGGAGGGTGAGATCGGGACTCCCGCAGCAGCCGTGCATTCGTGTTTCTCAAAGTGCTAATTGTTTATATATTCAACCACTTCTTACACACCCTATAATGAAACAATGGAGCAAATTGAAGCGCGCGTATATAGGCTCAAGGATGTGAAAATACATAGTACCAGCTATTTTTCTCCAACGTTCTAAGGCGATCAGCTGTGAAGAAATTGTAGAAGAAGCTTAGACAATGTTAAAATCATGCGCTTTGTCAAGTTCGCGATATACTTGAGACTGGTTGATGATTTTCATTCCGTTCGTTCCACCGTGGATAATAACGGTTTAAAACCGGTTCAATTCAAAGGTAATCGTTTTGAACCAATTCAAAGTGAAAAAAAAAGATTCGACGTTCTAGTTGCGAATTTATGTTGCAGCTTTTACAGTATCAATAGTCGATCATTTCGGATGACGAACCGTTGCTGCAGTGCCAAATCTATATGAGACGGAATTAATCAATCTTCACACTCTTCGCGCATCACAATTGTCACCTGCCGTTTCAAACACGGCGAGAGGTGTTAGAACGACAACGCTAACTAATATATAATATATCGATGAGAAATTTCTTTCAACCATAAGCGTGTCAAAAAGTCAGTGGTTTTCGTTTTTTATTCTATTCTTTTTTTCACGACACAAATTTATTTTCCCGAAATTCTATTTTCGTCGAGCTACCTGTCCCATTAGCGGCACCTTTAATCTTATATCATAGAGTTTCGTCTTGTCTTCCTAAAAATGATTGTTGAGTCTAGCGCGTAGCTCTTGCGGTGGCAAAGTTGAATGAGTATAACGTGACCGTTGTTTCACTGGGAGCGGTGAAACAGACTCGCCGCAATGGCAACACCCCGGGTGATGCATGTAATATCCTTTATTGAAGATACTATACATCTGCTATAATTCACAAGGCACGCGTTGTAAGTTGCATGTTGAAACTTTAGTGCACAGCACGACCCTTCTGAGCCCGGCACCATAAACTATTTGCAAATGACAGTGTAGGAACCTGATTTATGACTAAACTTGCAGCTGCAGAAATATTGGTTCAGATTAAAAATGTATTTATAGTAACCATTTCTTTCGCCAGTCTTTTCCCGTCCAACCGGTTGGAAATATCGCGTTATTATACATACGTGTCGGTTCAAGGTCCTTCGAAATTTAAGGGTACCCATCAGCTGGTGGGCATGTTACATATAGCTCATTGGAGGGGGAGGCGTGCCGCATACCCCGCGTATAAATATCTCTCCAAAAAAACGCTCGCGGAACTTGGATCAGCTACGATGATAATTCGAGGTTAGCTTACGGCATCGTTCGACCCTTCGAATTACCGGACTCGTAATTAAGATTGGGGAACGCGAGGTCTGACCACTTGAGGATATAAAACAAACACCTACGTCTTCCGATTTCCTGCGTTGTACCAATTCTAAGAATAGTCCTCGTACGGCACTAAGTCCACTTCACTCCAGGCTTCCATATACAATTAACCAGTCTTCGTGTCTGGTTCAAGTTTCCTTACCATCGACATGTCGGCCCGTTCTTCCTCCATAAAAGCACTTGCACCATCGTCACTCCGCCTGCGGACGAATCCACGGTTCGAGGATTCGTATGTCAGGCTGGTAGGTGCGCGTTAGATTGTATTTTTCAACCTGGGATCCACGTTGCGGTTCGGATCTTTGACAACTTCTCGTTAATACCGATTACCACGAAGGCATCAGAACTTCCGTTCAGCTTCATCCGTGGCCTACTGACGGTCTTCGACCGGCCTGACGTTGCTCACCATTCAATCCCGATTGCGAGTGTGTACACGTACCGTCGATGCCCATTGTGTAACCCATGACGCGCAACGACTAATTCGATTCAATTAGCCTGACAGGTTACACGAACACGCGTCGGAACAAGCTGTACAACGATAAAATGGTGAGATTACCAGATTTCAGAGAGCCGCGTGGTCTGCGCGCGTTCGAAAGCTCCGGTTCAAGGCTTCCGAGCGATAATTTATTGACTATCGCACGGCGGAGGAGAGCATCGACTAGGCTTCGGGCAGTGCAACGGCAGCACCAGCAGCAGCAACAACTCTCGGCGGAAAGGCTTAGATCGGAGGAGCTGATAACGAAAAATAAGTAAATGAATAAATAAATAAATAAGAGGCGTGCTGCGGCGTTTGCAGGCACGGCGGAAAGAAATGAAGTGGAAGGAACAGCCCGCAGAATGCAGATCTCTCTCATAACTCACCCGAGCATTTGGTGCCTCCGCGGGGACCTTACGATCGTAATGTTCACCTCCCGCAGACGCCAAGTCGATCCGCAGCTCGGTGAACGAACGAGGATCCTGATCCTGGGGAAGAAACTTTTCGTATCGGGGAGCCGGCCGAGTAATTGGTCAATCCGTAATTGCAATTGTCCAAGAACTGGTTGCGCCTCTGGGTCAGTGGGTGACTTGCCACGGGACGCCAGTGTTCGACCGGGTTTAATTCTTCGCTTCCACATCAACGCCGACGAAGTTCCACTTCGCGTTTCTATCCGTAACCGACGCTGAGCGTTGCCTCGATGCTGAAACATCCAGCCGCGTAGCGTGCGCGTGATTATTTCACCTCCGGTGTGTAGATGCGGACGCCTTCGGAGTGTTTTGAGAAAAATCGGAATGCCTATGGGAGCGTCGAGGGTGAGGAAGAAGCCCCGGTGTCAACGCCCCGTGGTTTCGTGCAGCGATCAGCTCGCCGAGGCGTAGGCCGGGGATTTTCTTGACCTAGCAATTACAGCTCTCGGACCGCCATACAGTGCGGAGTGCTCCAGGGGGCTGGAATCATTCGAGTGTGGAGAAACTGCTTATCGATTGACCGGACTCTCGGTTGAGTATTTGCCGGAGGATTGCAACGCGATCGAAAAAGTTTAATCTCCTTGTTGGAGAATCGATCGTTATAGCAGCTTCGCTAATCCTTTGCCGATATACGATTCTCCAATACGTATCGTATTGCTACGGTGCGAGGAGGGATCAACGTTGCGTTTTTCGTTTCGCGAGCAGCTTCTATAAGCTTCGACTCCGCGCTGCGCAGGAGAAACGAGACCGAATCTTTTCGTCTTCGGCTTTGGAAGTGAGGCAGCTGCCCAGACGGTGTAACAGAACCACGTTACCGCGTGTACCAGCCTCCCGAGATCTACTATTATTTCGATCTCGATTAACAATGCAAATTTCTCCCATCTCCGCTTATTGCGTGGAATAATTCTAGGTAATGATTTAGAAAGCGAAGTTTGCATTGTGATCTGGACGCTGGGAACGCGCCGTCCACGACTGATCGACAAGAACCAGCCAATTATTGGACTTTACTTTCCGTTGTCTCTATTCGAGCAAACTCGCTTATCCGACATCCGGATGTATTTGCATCTATTTGCGTACGCCAGCTTGGCACCGCACTTTTGCAATTTTCCTGCACTTTCCTCCACACCGTACAATTCAAATTACGCACGAGCGGTGTGCAGGGCGCATCGTATAACCGGCTCTTTTTTTTCCGTACCATACTTTATAGTTCAATCACGCTTGAGGAACTTTAGTTATGCCCTTTGCTCGATCGACTAGGTAAAACGTGGCTCGGCTCTGACGCATCGATACCTCGCGCATGTCCAACCGTGTATAGTATACGACTTTACAAGGTTCAAGATCACGTCGCGTTTCAATCCCCTGCACATACGTGTACCTGCAGCAGGTAGTGTACTTGGAGAAGGCATCCTCTCTCCGATCCGTTCTCCGTGCATTGGGTGAATAAATTGCATCTGAATTTTTGTTTTTCAACAAGTTTGACGTAATATGCCAAGTGAGAAACTGCCTTGTTAGTCGGGAAAACATTTCGTTCGCATATGTATAATAAGATAGCGTTACATGATTAACAAACGCTTCAAACGGGTACTTAACCTCTCCTCGCGCTTACACCCACGTAATTTCTCGTTATCGTCGTCGCGGCAAACAAGAAATATCTACATATTAGTTCTAGGATGAAAAATGAACAAGACAAACCACACTTTCTCCGCAATTTACACATTTCCTTCGGTCTGTATTGTGCTTGCATGTGTACACTATTATAATACGATGTAAACACGACTGTTTTCTTCTCTCTTCTTCTTCCTCGAATTTTATATTTAATTATCTTACGATTCTCTTTATTTATTGTTTCTTTCCCCTCAACCTCAAACAGAATCCCGCCCACCTAAACGTTATGACTATTGTTTCGAAAGCAAATCTTGTACCGGTCTTCGTTTTTCGACGCGTCCCACGTGGGTGATCCTTATCAAGAAAACGATTAAATCGGTGGTCTTCACTGCTGGCCGCATATTCCTTGCAGCCTCCCGGTGAGAGATCCCGAGTTCTTAGGATGCTTGTTACCGGTTATTTAGGCTGCACCATTGTGCCTTTCCGTTTGACTTTCCACCGTTACAGTGGAGTCATTAATTGGGTCGAACTAAAGAGCATTGTGCGACGATTGATGGCAATTCGGCTACACCGGGTTGCCTCATATCTTCGAGTATCGAGATCGATCCGAATAACGACAGTGGTGCGCGTTATATTTGCCAGAAATTCATCGCTTTCTAACCGTGTCAAGAGATTGAAATTTTGCCAACGATATATTTTACTGCGAATCAACCTGTCGTCCGTTTAAAATCTCACGCTTGTGTTCCACCATTGTCTGGTAATAAAACTTTCACGAAGGTAACGACCGTGGATATACACCTAGGTAGGTGCATAAGTGCAGCGACACACATGCATCTCAGCACGGCTGGTGCAGCATGCACGTACTGCGGATATCGGATACTGGTCAGAGTAATATAATATAACTACTAGTCTTTATTTGCTTGTTTCTGTAAGTGCGATCTTAATCTAACGAGGGAAGATCTTGTTTCTTGTACCTTGTTAAGCATATCCGGATTACTTCCGTACATATTGTCCGCCCACACCGTTGTGCGAAGCCGCGTTATGCAGATGTCGAGTAAATCTTGTCACCCACGGATATCTCTTCTGCCCGTGCAATTTCACAGCGCGAAATTGCACAGTCAACGAGAGAGGAGTTTTCAAAATTATTTTTCCTCCTTCGATATTTAATGAAATATAGGCGAGAGATTCCGTTGAAGGGAAAAACTGCGAGGCGAAGAGACGCCAATGCTGTACGGAGGACCCGCGCCGCAATCTTTATTGCACCTTTTATTTTTCTTTCTCCCCGCGATTGCAATAACGGTGACAGTTGAATTAAAATATCATTGCAGACGGGCTTCGCGGTTTCGTATCTCCATACAATTCGCGGTATGGTGCCTGAACCAAGTTCAGTCCAGTAATTTCGTTATGACGCGATAACGGAATTCAACGCGCATCTCTTGCCTGCAATTGCTGTCTTCGCAGAAATCATGCTGACAGATGGCAACGCACTCCTGATTATTTTTGATTCGCTTTTTCCTTTCATGCTGTTTCATTTTCGTCTTTCTTCGAACGATGAACACAATCCCAGTACGAAGGAAATGCTCGATAGTATGCGATTGAATGGATTGGCGTAAAAAGGAGCCGCGTTTTCTCCGGTAATTTACTTGCTCTGGAGTAAAAAGAGCTTTTTCACATTGGTTTTGAACACCGCGTACGAAGTATTGGAAAAGGGCTGTCGAGCTCCTCGCTAACTTCTTGAAATCTCACAGCATTTAAGTTTTTTAAACTTGAGTAAAACGTTGTTCTATTTTCCTCCTTTAACGACCCTTCCATTGTCGATCCTCACAGTCCGACTTTACGGAGCGAAAGTTCAGTTACTCTGAGATCGGATCTAATGGCAGAGCTGTACTCGTACTGGCTGAGGTGATAGCGCAGCTGATTCAAACTGTCGCGCTCGGATGCCACGTTTACACATAACGTGTAATACAAACGTATTGCATGCACCTCGCTTCTACTTTACTTTTACGATGCGGCCGATGGATAATCTGTCCGTCTTCATACCCGGGCACGCATTAAGTCGTAAGGCCTTCGCCAGCTTAATCGACTTGCAACCATCTCTTTGCGATTCGTTTAGCCAGTTTACCCGCTTCTTAAAATACGTCATCACTGCCAATACTGAGTTTCTAGCTTTCTTTCCATCTGTGTTACCTTCTCGTCGTTTCATCGCTCGATCAAAACTTGCCGACATTAAAATAGCGACGTGTAGCAAAGCTTCGGAGACACGACGGAGAAATTCATTCCAACCTATATATATATATACATACGTAATTAACATTCAGTTATTTTCGGTAAATACTTTGTAAACGTCCGGTAGGTGGGGGAGAAAATTCTCATACAAGATGCGTTACGCTCCAATTAGGATAATTAAGGTTATATTTTCGTATGCATAGGAATATCAACGCCACGTATTCCGGATGGTCGAAATGACCCCGGAGCGCGTGGCCGCGGTAGTAATTAACGTTTACCCGATGCTCAAGCCTCGATGCATAACGTAACGCGTAACGGAAAAAATGGTGTCACCTTGCGGCTATCATTGTGAACGCGAGCTGCAATGGGATGACCTAAATTTTCGTTAATAACCACGCGCGCCGCCCTGCGCTTGCACGCGGTGTAAGACGCGCGTGTATCGGAATCATCCGAATGGTTCAAAAACCGATAATATGTAGAAATATAAAGTACGTCTCTGGGACATTCAACTTGAGAGACAATTCACGCGGCACCATCAATAGCCACATTTCTCTTACATTCGTGCATATTTTGTTAATACACTGTTTTGTTCGGATAACTTGAGCAACTGACTGACAGTGCCGCTTCAACGAAATAGCTCAAATAGATAACCATAAGTCTTCTTCATACTGCGAGTAAAAAGTTATCGTCCATCGTTCCGTGCTCCTTGCGTATCCCTAAAGGAAATTACGTTTCATCCATTAAAACCCCTTCCATGTACCATAAAGTTCCTAATGTCGATGATGCTTTGCTTAGCGTTAAAAGATTTATAACTAAGAAAACGAAGGATCGGTTATAAGACTTGAGAGGGTAATCTATTATGGGCAGTGAATTATATTGTTTCTTATTTTATTTTAATGGTTATACCTGCGTGTACTCAGCGCGGAATCCTGCACGCTCGCTTATTATATATATTATGTTGCAGATTTCCTCTACCGCCACAGTGTCACTATTGATAACGTTGCCACTGAAGTCGAGATATTGGATACTTCCAGGTGCGAGGTAAGTTTCTGCTATTTATTTGAAAATTGAAACGTTTCCTGACGATCTCTCGTCACCTACTGTAGAGAATACTTGAAAAAAAAAATAATATTCATCAATTGTCTAAAAGACAATACACACCGAAGTTCATGACAGAAGTTCTAGCGCATTATTTTTCAATAAGAGGAATAATTATTGCCTTGTTGAGTGCGATGAAAAAATTCCTTCTCACAAGGAAGCGAATGAACCATCAGCCGCAACCGATCAAATATATATTACATCTTATCTCAAATCACGCATACACATTGTTATGTTTGAGATAGCAAAAAGGTATCGGCATGTAAAGGCAAAAGCAAAAAGCGAACGAACATGTTGCGGAGCTGGATCTATAAGCGCGTGGTCCGGTGCAGCAACGCGTGTAATAACGTCCAGTCGACACACACGACTTGCAACATACTTATATACATATATGCATATCGTTGATAGCCGGTCGTAATGGGAAATAACGAGCGAGGAGGATTTATCGATGCAATTCTCGCTAACAATGAGTTAAGCACACCGATCAGTGGGGAACGCTGATTGACAATACTACGTTGCACCGAGCTTGGGGGCACGAGTCTTAATAAGATGCTTGCACACCACCGATGCGGAGTTCATCGTTTTGTGCTCTGATAAATTGCGCTTGTATCACCAACATCTGTAAACCATTACCGCCGAACAAGGATTTGCTATCAAAATTTCAGTTACGAACCGAGTTAAGGAGGTTTGTTCGCCGAAAATCGATGCTTTTTATTAATGTCATTACAAGGTAGTCGTACATTGAGTATTCGTCAAATTATTGTATACTTAAGCTACAAAGATATTTTTAAAGGTACAAAAATAGAAAATACTTAAATTATAAATAATGAGCTTGTGTATTCTTCCGTCATTTCAAAGCGGTTTGAAATTATTAAGAATATAATAGATTCGTTTGATTTCACTCCGAGAATGCTCATTTTATTCATAATACTTTTTTCCTCGAAGACAGTGGATCAGTTTTTTTTCAGCAGGTACCACAGCATTGCCATTTGTAAATCATAATCAATATCGATGCAAATTTGTGAAATTGTATATTTAGCGGTTCCTTCATGATGAAAAAAATTGTTTCAGTAAATTTGTGTACAATAGTCTTACGAATAAAATTAGCCATCGTAGAGTGAAATCTAATGAATATAGAGTTTCAATAACTTTGAAGTGATTCGAAATTAAGCATCGTTACCTAAGCCAATTTTCACAATACCAATGATTTCTAATTCTGTGTTTTTGGATAAATCTTTGAAGCCTATGAATATGTAATGATTTGCCGATGATTCAATCTATGACTATCTCGTAATAATATCAATCCGAGGTATCGACTTTTGGTCAAACAACCTACGTGAAACATCGTAATGATACATTCTTATCTTATCAATTAACTTCTTTTTTAAAAGAATTCAAAGTGGATGTTCCAAACCCCATCGAACGTGAGGATAATTTCTTATTAAATTTTTTCCTTTTTTAAAACACATGCATTACTTTCCCTCACCCGCCGGAGGTAAAGGCGTCGCAGTTCTTCGTTTTCGAGATACATGCATGATGGTCGACGTACTCGTAAGCGTTGTCGTGGTTCAGTCAACACCTTTTTTTCAAGTTTCGGGCCTCGGCTCCGTAGGTTCTCAGTCCATCTTTTTACTATTTTCCCTTCAGACGTCCCGAGAATACGTGTAGAGGTGTGACGCGTTTTTCTACCGTGTATCTCGGATGCGCCGAGCCCCTCCGGAGCTCGTGGCGTAAAAAATTACATCGTTATACCACGCACGAATTTCTAAACTCATCCCGCAGCTCTTCACCATGGCCACTGTAGCCGTTAGAAAATATCTGTAACACTAGACTCCAGCATCCAGACGAGGAGGGGGACTGGAAAAAATAAAACGATTCGACACCATCGTCGAGGGAAGACTCTCGACCGAAAATGAGAGAGAATTAGTGAGGAGATTGAAGTTTGGGAAAAAATGTTCCTCCAGAATTCCTCTGTTGATGTTCTATGGTCCGGCTACTCAAGAAGCCAACTTTCCGAGCAAGGTGAAGAATAACGTGTGTATAGTCGTTTGCGTGGTAAAGAATAGTTAGAATAGTTGCAGAGATAGTACAAGCGGCTGGCTTCAAAATTGCGGGCATTCTTCCCGCAATAGACCAATAGAGTAAACGGTATCGAACAATTCCTCGCACTGTGGGAAACGTCGGACAAAGTACAATTTACGAAGGGAAAAAGATTTCAATACAGCAAGAAATCCGAACTTCAAGAGTAATTTGAACATAAGGTCTCCACAAACCTGGAGACGTTTGTTCAATCACAGTTGTTCACACGGTTAGACAACAGGAGTACTTTTAAAAGATACGAGAGTCTCCGAGAGGCGAGAGACGTACGTACGTACATAATGGTGACGAAACATGTGGCGTTGTTTACTTATTCATAGGTTAATGCACGTAAGCGTTATTTCAACTGTTAGGTAGTCTTGGTTCCTGACACTCGGTGTATACTGAAAACAATGCGTTACATGCAAAACCGTTCGCCTGGATGAATTTCAATGGTGCAGTTTCGTTGGAGCTACCGTGTCCGCGGCAGGTACACTCCGTGTCAGGATTAGTCTCCGAGGTACCATTATACGTGCCCTGTACGTAAAGGCTGGTGCACCCACACCCACGTCTGGAAGTACGTAGCATGAATAGGCGGGTAAATAATATTATGTTCGGAGAGAAACGCTATAAGCTCCTGAGAACTCATTGCGAGTTACCCACATTCGAATTTATACGTGATTGTTATTCAATTCAAACGTGCTAACGGTACCCGTAGTTTTACGCTATACGGGTGTATATACAGGCATCGTCTGTATACGTATATACACCTGTGCGTTGGTTTGTATACGATTTCTAAGCGGTAAAAGGTATGTATCTCCATGCTATAAAATACCGACGATCACTTACGACCGGTCCGCTAATCTCAGTATGTGTATGTATATATATATATATGTGTGTATAAGGTATGTTTCCGTAACTATTCAAAGCCTAATCTCCTGGCTACTGCAGGTTTAACTCCTTTGAAACGCCGTAGTTTTTGACACGCTACGGTGATTAGTGACTACCGCAAAGTGTATCTAAACAGACCCGTTGAGAGCCAACCTTTTCTTTATCAATGGTAGACGCATTAGAGCAATTCAGCAGGTAATCATTATACTGCGAGTATACTTTTAATAGATCTCTCGCTCATGTGGTATTAAGTAATCAGATATAAATACAAGGCACAAACTATTCTCATTCACTGTATTGTAAATACAACAAGCATGTATCGCAATACCGCGTATAAAAACTATATTTACCAAAGTACACTTGCTGCTAGTTTTTTTATCTATTGAAAAAGGTTAGCGATGTATTTTGGTCAAATTGTGTGACGAAATAGTGTTTCCGAATTCTATAGATTGCTCTAGAATCAGTTTGCTGTTGACATGATCGACGGAAACTGGTAATTGATGAAAACGATTCTTAACCAAATCTAAACGACAATTTGATTCGTTAATCTAGTATGGTTTTCGATAAGTGGACGATGTCCGACTTGAAGCCTTTGTACTAATTGATCTAATCTCATTCACCGAGAACCTCAATGAACCGACAATGAAACTGTCATTCAATTATTCCATATGCATTCTGTATGATTCAAAAATGAAATGTGGCGAAATGCATCAATCTTGTTATAAATTTGTAGAGATTCTACAGTAAGCTTGCGACGCTAGTTTACAGTTTTAACAGTGCGCACCTGGGCATGAACAAATTGTTCCGAACAACTCATGGAATCGAATGATTCGGTTGCACAAGTACCGAAGGTGTCATTTTCGTAGATTTGTTGGGGAATCTCTATGTCGTATACAAATACATCTACGATCTAACGGTTGGGATTATTCAGCAGGTACCATGGCATCTAATTTGAATAATACGTGAAGCCAGGCATTGTTTTCATACCTTCCGGCACTTTGCCACAAAGCAAACAGCGGACAGGAAAAAAAAAATTAATTACACGTGAAAAATCGTAGAATACTCGAAAGAAAACACGCGTCACAATATTTTTTAATTATTTTTCATACACGAACTAGTCTCGCGAATGACTATTTTCTTTGAAATTTTTTGAAGAAGTTGTGTATACCTGATGCATAGAAATATCAAAGGTATCGGGAAATATCTTGAGATTGCAAAATGACCCGATAATTCAATTTTTCTTCAAATAAGCAGATTAATCGGTCGTGGTTAATTTTTTTTTCTTTCTGAAATTGATTACGTCGTTCCGTGCTTTTTACGGGCCGTATACTATTTCTGTGTCACTAGGAAATATAACTGTAGGTTAAGCGCTTGTGGTTAGGCAAATCATTATGGAGTTAATTAAAACAGAGAATGAAAGCTCGGGACCTGCCACACATACAAATGAATTTGTAAGTAGGACACTTTTGCCACCAATTATAAGTCGTACTACTCATGTACATACACCTGTGATGATATATATACGTCTGTTAATTTATAGAATAGTATACATGCTCCGAGAAAGTAGTTTGATTATCACCACTATATTGAAAAAAAAACGTGCTTACGCTCAGGTGCGGTAAATGTAATTTTTAAGAGAAAAATTGTCAGGAGACCTTGTCAAATAGGTAAAATAATGGAAAACGTTCCAGTAGACCTCAGGAAATGAACAATCAATTGTCTTATTACTAACGGCACCCTCGTATGAATTCAGTTCTGCTCAATTCTCAATTGACTATACGTATAAGGTGTGCTCGAAATTGGCAATTAGTAATGATCTCAACGTAACGTTCGAACCGCTATTCACGTGAAATACATTTCTGCAGATAGATACTCCGAGGAATGTATTATGGCAGAGACCAAGAACCAGGTAGTAAGCCCAGGAGAGCACAGCGGTGAGGGAAGTTCATACTTGATTACCGTGACCTATAAGCTTAGCATTTAATCAAGAGTAATATTCGCCCCCAGCACCCTCATCCCATAAATCTTATAAATAATTCAGCCTGTCAAAAGATGGTGCAACATCGGGTGCAGTTGGTCTGGAATGCCGATAAGCCGAAGCGGCCAAACGCTTACCGAGCTGCCGTACCGCCTCTATTTCGAGAGGATGAAAACACTTCTAATTTCATTGCATGCTTTGTCGTACGTCAGTCGTCCCCCCTCTGAGCCTCCCACATTCAAACAAGTCGCCATTATTGTGTCCGGTATAAACAGCTCGCGTATGCCAGCCAAAGGGTCGATCGTCTCTTGCGATGCGCGTGTATGGACGTGCCATTGAAAAGAATCTCTCGCTATACATTCACTCGCATAAATGTCTGCCATCATCGCGAGCAGGTAACTCCTCGTACTTTACCTCGCACAAAGGCTGATCGTACACGCAGGCACGGCTCGATGTATGAAACTCCCGTTTCAACCTGTCAATCAAACACGCTGCCAGTCACTCCATCGAGTGCAATGCTAGTCACCTGGAGGATCCGTAAGGGCGTGACAATCGTGCAACCACCTCCCACGGGACGATGCGCATTACGTTATACCCGAGTGTTTCTTCCTCGATACCGGGAGGGGTGAAGCGAGGCATTCTATTCATTCTTCGTGATCGAAGCCGAGTCGATAAAATTCACGCGGAACACTCGTCTCTGTTCATCCTTGAGGGTGGTCGAGGGGAAAAATCAAACTCGCGCAGTCACGATCAACGTTTGAACGGTGGTTTGATTGCAGTACTTCAGGCTTGAGATGTGCTCAGAATTGTGGGGATTGGCACTTATCTTCGAGTCACGCTGGTGGATATGGACAATGGAGAAAAGGGACGTAAATGGATTTAGTCATCGTTTTCATTCGGCTGATTTATTGAAACACTCTGCAACGAGTCATTTCTACGACCCGTTGAGAAAACATCGTTCTTCGTTTACTCGCAAAACGAAATGCCTAATATGCGGAAGCATTTTTTCAACTGCAACTCGACGACGTTTCTGGCTTTTTATTCGATTCACGACCACGTTATACAAGCTGTACCGAAGGTGTGATGGAAAATCCGTTAATTGATGTTGTACAGGTAAAACCAACGTGATGCTATGTATCTTGGAATGCGCATCCATACCGTGCTGTCGAAAGGGTACCGTTTACCTTCTTCACTGAACTCTATAGGTGCACATGTATAATTGTCAGCCGATAACTTGAGATAGCTTTTCATCTATAGAACCCTTTTTTTAATCGCGGCGCTCTTATACCAGCTCTACGAGAATTTGTTTTTGTTCATCGTGTAGCCGCGGGTGAAGAATATATAAACCCCAAACTAATCGCCTCGATTCCTGATTATAATTGACTGCGTAGCCCACGGGTCAACGGGGAACCCATCAACGGATCCAAAGCTAAGAATACCGGCCGTCCGTCTAACTGCCCGCCGTCTCGAGTGACCTTGGCACGTCGGAGCCGACGGGTAGTAAGAACGAAGCTGCAAGCGTCTTACGTCGTCGGGGCTTCGACTCCCCCCCCGCCGCACAACAGAGATCCGGACAACGGAACTAGTCCGTCTTCGCTTCGCTTCGCCGCTTCGCTCGACGATCCACTGCAGACTCAAGAGAAATGGAAGAAAACGAGCACCGGATGCCCGTTTCTCGGAGACTTCGGGAGATCTACACCCCCGATTTTCCCGGAAACTGATCGCCTCTCATAGAGGCTATAATTGTCTCAGAAAAGAAGAAAATATCTGTAGGTTCATACCGTTCAACGTGAGCTTGCAAATGAATGAATGGATCGTTGGCAAGTGTCGAGGATCTTACCATGGAAAACCATAAACCGACTATCGGCAGAAGTTCGATGGTTATTGGCATCGGATCGTCGTGTCGATTCCCACAATTCTTGTCACCACATAACTACAAGCTGCGGGTAATCGTTGCGATCGACGACCACCAGACCTTTAATAATGGTGACCGCTGAAGTTGGAACAGTATATTTCCAAACGATATTGTGGAAAAACAGTTACGATTAGTCGGGGCCTTGCTGTGTGGTTGGTTCGAATTTATCAGTCGAAAAGGGATATTGTGTAGAGGTATAATCGAACCAAGGAGGCCATATGGACACGTTGAGAATGCGCGTGGGCGTGAACGTGACCAAGAGACGAAGAGGTGCAACGTAATGGAGATGTTTACATCTGGCGCCCCTGGCATGGCCCATTCGTCATATACGATGGGTGACAGATACCCTGGGCCCTTTGTTGAGGTGGATCGTTTTTGGGCTTTGGTGTATCGAAACATTATCTCCTGATTCAGGTTGACAGGTCGGGGCTTAAGAATTAACCCTTACACACGCCAAGCAGGTTAGAACCGATCCTCTCACGTTCAGCCTTGTCATTTACGAGTCATTAATTTGTTTCACACAATATCCATGTCGATGATCGTTACTAGTATCATTATTTTTACCGGCCCCTACGGTACGACATTTGCTGTACAAACTCTTCAGTAATTTCCAAGTTATTTCGATCGGTCTTTTCTTTTCCTTCGCTGCAGGTTTCGTGACGCTTCAAGGCCCAAACGATCGGTGTCTGGCGTACGTGAGACGCGGTTCATATATATTCGGTAGCACACTCTGCTCCGCGATAGGTGGGGCAGGCTGTTTTTAGCAAACTGGTTTCACGTGGCCTGTAATTAGAGTCTGTTTACAAAATGTTCGACCAATTTTTTTTCTCCAACATGGACTTGAGGAGAGAGAAAGAGAAGTTTGCACCTGTCGGACAAAAACCACAATACTACAAGCGAAAAAAAAAGTGACGAAAGAAATCTTCGTCTCATTTATATAACGCGCAACCCTCGCGGTATTCGATGTTTGCGCACAATCGTGCACGTAATTTCATCGTGTTGTTTAATAACGGAGAATAAACGATCCGCAATCCGCAGGAATTGAAAGTTACCACTCCGTAAAAAATTTTCTTAAAAACCTCACATTTTCTGTATACCGAACTACGTTTACTGAACTGATCGGTTGATGGTTGATTGTCGGTTTGCTGCCCGCATCCATTCGCGGACTTTGCGTATGTCTATGATTCGCAACAGAAAGTGGTGGTTATAGCCAATGGAGACTTACGTAGGGAAATGACACTAGTGTTACCCTCATCTACAAGTCATCCGTTCTCCGTTTGCGAATCGCACATCAACGATACGTTCAGCCCGAAGGCAAAATTTGCGATACTCTGGGATCAATGTAATTCGTGGCTTCGGAACGCAGACAGCGGAGGAGAAACTTAAGGCTGCGATATTGAATTGTGATTTGCCAAAGCGATTCGAATTTCGAGCCAGACGTTATGCCTGGCAAAGATATTGAACGCAATTGCGCGGTATAACGTGTGAATGTGTGCGTGTGTGTGCGTGTGTGTGTTGACCCGCAAATACTGGTCTACAGCTGGTGCATACGTGCAGCACCGATGTTTTCAAGTAATATAAAGATACAATAGGTACCGTTGATCCATGAGTTCAATAAATAACCTCGACAGGGAGCAGAGAGCTGTTCTTGCAATTTGTACCAGTTGAACGTTTTCCACATGTATATGTGTGTTTTGCACGTCCGAGTCCGATATCGAGACGTGGTGTGGGTATGCTACTCGCACATACAATTACCTGAAGATATAGTTGGATTTACGGTTCTACCTGTATCAAGTGCGCCCCGAACGAACGTCGGTATAAACCGTACAGGTAACGACGTTCGCTGCAACCAGGAAAAGGAGTAGTCATTGTGTGTTATGTGCCATGGCACCACTGCCACACTGTTCTACATCGATACAGATCTCCCAGATCCCGCTCCGATTTCAATCCCCGTATATCGTGATACTTTACGAGTTGACGTTTGATTTTTTGTTTAATTTTTTATTTTTTTTTCTCTATTCCCTGTTCATAATTATTTTTATCCTACCGACCGAAGGTTCCCAGCAGTGCAACCTACCGCGCAGCCAAGAATTTTCATTCGTATGTAAATCACTGTAGAGCTATCTATCTAGGCCTATTCATGTCGTCTGGACGATCCATTATCAAGTCGGATTAGGCAAGTGTATACGGTCATCAATTTTCATGAAATGGAAGTATTTTCTCTAACCTACTGATCTCCGGCGTTTTATTTTATCGATTTGTATCTCCACTATGCTCACAAGCATTAGATTTGCTTCCAGTCAATCTGGTTAGTCGAGAACTGGATCATCTGATAACCAGTACATAGAACGTGGAGTACTTTGTAGTGTTTTTCAGTGCAATCGTCTGATAAATTGATCACTGTTAGTTTCGCAAAAGGTTCAGTCAATCGGTGATGGAAAAACTGGGGCGAAAATTGACGTCTGGTTTCTTTCCATTTTTTCTACCGCCGATAATAAGCATGCATAATCCTTGGCATGCACATTTGTCGCGTGCCGACTAGTTTCGAAATAATTATCCTTGGAGTTTCGCATACACTGTGACGGATTAGCAAGAAAATGCCCCAGAGCATGTTGGAGCTCCAGCTTGATAGTCTTACACGAGAGGGTTATAGAATCTCGACCACACTTGAGTTGGGTTACGAATTTCCGCAACCGTGAGAAAGTCTGATAGTGCAATTCCTGACACACATGATGAACGACAAGTGGTTATTAGGTTTCCGTAGAGAGAGGTTATTTTTTTTTTTCTTTTCTGTATTTCTGCAACTATGGCAAAGCCATCGTTCGAGAACCGCAGGAAAGCGGGTAACCGTAGTGTGAACGATGTTTTCCGACACACTATCGCGAAACAGGAAGTGAAATATTCGTGTCACGATCAAGGCCAGCAATCGACGGCACTGATCGAGCTTCCATCACCTTAACGCGTCGCGCACTAATAGTGAATACCGTTTTGTCGAAGACGGCCGACTGACCCGTCAACTCGCCACGCTCGTTCTGCAGGCTGTGCGTTACGTACGTGAGCCGATGAGGATGAAAATGATATGAGTCAGTAAGTGATCAATTTTGGTCATGCAGCCTGTAATGTGTAATTTAACGCAACATCGGCTCGCCGCTGTTATTGGGCGAATTGTAGTCCTTGAGGGTAAAAAAATTGACTTGTACCAATTTCATTTCCAGCAGGACTGTGCAGATCGAGGTATCATTATAAGAGCCGGGTATAATTGCGGGAAGTCGATTATACGCACTGGTAAAATGAGAAAATGATTTTTGAAAAGTGAAAAATAAACCACGTAGGACCGCATTTGCATGTGACCAGAAACATTTAAACCAGGCACAATCCGCGGAACAAGATTTACATTCGGTCGTTTGAATGCCTAGGAAATGATGATTTATAGCGGAAGTTATGTTATACGTCTACACCTGCGTAAAAGGCCACGGCCACTATTGCAAAGCCGAATGAAAACGCGGTATGTCGGATTTGTTTGCGGATTTTACTCTCGCAGGTTTACATTCTCAGGCTGCTCTTCGCGGAGGGACTGAATTAGACTCGACTGCATCATGCGCGGCGATATGAAAATTTATGAAAATCTAATTACAGGAGATAATTCATCGGCGGCGTGATGCTGGCGCGTGTGGCAGTGCAGCACTTTGCAATGTTTAGTCAAGCGTTAAATACGTTCCAAATGTTATGGAACGTGTGACTTTTAACGCAATACAATCCGTGACTCATACCTTATTGCCTGTACGAACGATATACATACGTGTACGATCGAGTCGCGTGTTCTCCACCAACGCCTCCGTCTAATGCGCAAAGGCTTCCTCGAACCCGTTCCTATACTTTGGTTTGCGGGGACTTAGGGCTGTACGAGAGTAAACACGAGAATGTTGGTTTGTTGCTACAAATCCCAACGTGACACCTTGTTTGATATTCTCTTCGGACATTTGCGTTTGTTCAACCGAAGCGACTTTAACGGGGAAAGCACATCTCCAAAATGATTTGTCGGAAATTCTAGACGCGTTGCGTCGACCAACGGCACTAACAATAAGCTTTAACGTGACCGAATATTAGAATGTAAATCGCACTCAACAATTTTGCTGATTGGTTGCTTCGATTAAGTCGGTCGAATCGACTGCTCCTCGAATTACCGATCACTGTTCGCGAGACGTTATTTTATGTCAGAACTACTTGGTCACCACTCGCTTAATTTCCGGATGAATTGCTTGTAGGATCGAGATAAAATACAAATTTCTCGTAATCAGTTGAAGGAGATTGATTAGCGTCAAGTCGATGATTGGTGGAAGAAAAAGAAAAAAGAAAAAAAAAAAACAACTGCATCAAAATAGAAAATGAGAAGCGGAGATTGCTAAGTGGTTAAAAACCGTAATTGGTTCGAATCAGTGACGCGAGTGACGAGAGAGTATCTCGACGCCAATCACGGTGCGAAGCGGACGTCGCGTCACATCGCGTCGTTGAGCAGGGTGCTTTCGTCTCTCGACTCGGACACGCGACACGCGTCTGTCGTCGATCGTCACGTCCGTGAACAGCTGCGTTGAGCCAGACCATAAATTCACCGTTGCCTCAATAAAATGTAATAGTGATCCAATAAATTTCTCTTAGCCTTAAATGGGCAACAACCTCCATTACCAATCGCCGTGATGACAATTGCGAAATATAAACGGTTATTCCTTAGCAAGAATACACAATAGAAATTGAAGAACATTTTTATGTTGCGTGGAGATATTGCGCAAGTATTCCGCCTCGTGTAACCTAATGCCGACGCTGTTAAGTTTTTTCATTGTATAATTCTTGATTTACAAGTGCATCGTGCATTTGGCACGCTAAATATAGCAAAATCATTGTATCGTTCTCTTCAATGGATAGAGATAATCACTTTGTGATATCGTGGTTAATCAATCGTCGCACTGCTTAAGATTAAGTGTTATATGCATTGAAAGTAGTAAAGTACCGTTAGTTTCCTTATAATTTCCGAAATGACGACCAAGTTTTCAGTAATCATATCACAAACGGTCTCTGGTGCTGATGGTAAAACTACTATGCCGTGTGTTACCTAATGCTTGTATCTATTAGTGCGGGGAGGGGGGGGGGGGGGGTTCATTTTCCCCACACATCGTATTCGGTGCATGAAAATTATACCGATGTGAGGTATGAAGTGGATTTGAATAAACTGTCGCAACGTGGTATTCGATCGAGGCAACTATAAATATAACTGCACCCAATAAGGTTACAGTTGAATATCATTGTTAGTGTGCGTTAAAAACGCACGTTTGTCAATTGATTGCTCGGAGATTCCGATCAACTGATAATATGTAACAGCGCAAGGCCCCGTGGCTTTCTTGTCGATGCTAATTCTCGTATGCCATGCGGATGGGATATGGGAAGCGATGCAGAATCCCTGCGAGATGCGCCCGATCGCTATTGTATTTTAATCGATCCATTTCACAAGACGACACGTCGACAACCTATGAGTGGTTCATGCTTGCCCGACTGCCTGCCTACGCTCACCGTAACTTGTAACGGCGTCGTGATGCCGTGGCATGAAGTCTACTTAATAAACCGTACGTGCAGACATTAAACCTGATAAATTTACGAATCCCCGTCACCACCACCACCACCACCACCACCACCGCCTCCACCACCATTATCGCTGCGGGTACTCGCTCTGCCCACCGTCAAGTCTTCACTTTGTGGACTGCCACATGCTGGATGTTGATTGCCGGAGCGTCAACTCACTTCCTTATACTTTCCCATAACAATATCGTATATAACAACGCCACTGTAAATATCCTAAGCTTTACGACAACTGCGGAACGAGGGTCGTACGATTACAAACGTCATATTCCCATCAATCGTACGTACTCCACTCCTCGATATTGATAAAACGAATCACGTGCTCATGATCAGCCTGTACCCTACTAACGGATAGCAACTTAAGACGGAATACGCATTGTAATATTCTGCTGAACGATTTTTCTTCTACCAATGTCTTACCTTTACTACCCTTTAATTACCCGCATCATCTCAATGCAGCCGTAAGTAATTTGCGCTATTCGAACGGGCGATGGGCCGGTCGAAAATGTTAAGCTGTAAGTCGTAAATCTGACCGGTGGTCGTAACTGTTTTAAAAATGGGAATAAAAAAGAGAAAGAAATGCTATTAACTCCGAACAGCCGGGCTTATGATTATTCACGCCCGAAGTTGTCCTTTGCATTGTGCGTTTATCGTCTTGTCACGTAAATCTCTACACGCGTCCGGTGCCTGCAACGTATTATATATTACAAGTTCGCGCCCAGGTCAAGCGATCGGAGAGTCTCGGTTGAAAGGCAGGCGGTGACGATGCAACAACGATGCTCTCGGACCAACCGCGAATCACGGCTCAAGCTCGATTGTAGTGACACACTTCCCCAATTCTTGCATTGTTCTTCCGTGTGTTTCAATCGCATCGGGAGGCTGGCGAGATAAGATTAATAGCAGTCTTACCCTTGTAACTGCATACTCCACAGCCTGCACCGTGTAATTATTACTTTACTTTTCATGGCACAAGAAGGTATATACCGGTCTGTGCAATGCACGTACTGCAACCGCGGTCATTTACGATGCTTGCCCTCTACCGTACGAACCGAACTGCATCACGGACCCACGCAAAACGCTCGAGCAAAGCGGTTAATTGCGAATTATTATTCACGGACTTTTGAAAACGGAGATGAGGCGGATACCGCAATTGCAAGAAAAAACTCCAGAGCCGATCCTTGGATAGCCGATATTAACGTCCGCGTCTGCCGTATGTAATGCTCGCAGAAGTACCTTGGCACGATACAGTCGTCATCGTCTCTGTCGGAATAACAAGGGGCCAGCGAACACCTTGGCGAAGTACCTGAGACCGAGCAAATAGTAGCGACAGGACAGTCAAGCAGGATGTCGAGACGGCACCGAGCTGTTGCTCTATTCAAACCAGCCTGCACTCGCAGGAATTCGAACTTAAGGAATGTATACTCGCAGCGACTTGCACTTTGCTCTCATACGGTGTGCAAATATTTAAACCACGCGTCGTTGGTTGGTGAGGCAGTTAATTGTCACGGGTTCAAATTGCGCGAAGTACTTTTGAGAAGGTTGCAACATGTTGCAACGTTTGCACATCCGTCAACTAGGATACCCAAAACTTCGTGTAGTTTAATTCGAACGAAACGCTCTCTTCCAAATACTGCTTGCCGAATGTGCGTGGAATCGCGTCGTATCTCGAACAGTCCTTATCGGCAGAGAGCCTTGGGCGTGGTGTCGGTATGCGTTTTTAAAATATTTTGTTTTATAAATTTCTTTTCGCTACCCCGGTCAAGGCTTGGTGAAACGTTGACAGAAAGGATATGACGAGAGTACAAGCTCCCTGTGGCGATGACTGTGGCACGCAGAGAGGCCTGTTGCCCTTTGGCACCGTTGACTGTGTGGGTAAAACACACATGGTACCGAAGTTACACAAGCTTACAGAAGTTACGCTGGAAGGCAGCCGGTATAACGTCGCCCGATGCCCGATAGGAGCCCCTCGTTGGTTTCCTGGCGTTTCTACCTTCAGATGCAATGATTCCGTTGACAGCGTCATTTCAAACCTCTCGTCTCTTGCGCGATTCCCTCGACGTCCTCTGAAGCAGTATTTATATTTCTCGTTTTCCAAGCGGGAGAAAAGAAGGTCAGAGATCATCGTGATGATGACGTAAACGCAGTAGGAATATGAAAGATATCGTTGAAAAAACAACTTTGCTGGAAAGGAGAAAGAAGAAAAAGAATAAGAAGTCAGAAGAAGAAGAATAAGAAGAAAGCTGCTGCACACGTTCGGTCGCCGCGTATATTCGAACCTGCAACTGTATCCTTCCCAAGTCTTCGGTATAACAGCGCTGGATCATTAGTCTGACGGCGGTAGTATTATGTGCAGACATGACAGTGAAAACAATTAACAAGAGGAAATAATATATCCTAGGGCATTACAGACATCTCTCGCTTCGTGTACTGGCCATGCATGATACTCTCTGTACGGAGTGGAAGAAAAAGGAAATATACGAACACAAGAGCCTTCCACGAGCTATCTCATCTCTGTGCCTCTTTTCTTCATACCCTCAACCTACCCGGGCGATTGTTACGTAATCGTTATCAATCTACGATCAGCGCTAACTTCACTCTGATTCTTTGCTCCTCGAGGCGACGACAACGCACGGTAAATAGTTGGACGATGTAACCGGCCGTGCCTCTCTGCTTTATCACGCTGATACCAAGACCAGCCCTTTTCCTAACAGTAAAACGTAACTTTTAAAAATTCACTGGCACGTCGTTAGGGGACGTGGTTCATCTTTCCTTTTCGAATCACGAACCCTGAAATATTCGGCAGCCGCAGACGTGACGCGTAAGATTTCGATCTATGGTTAATTTGATCCCGGCAGCATCTGACCCTTCGGCCTCACGAGTCCCGGGTACGGTATAGAGGTACCTGGTCGAAACCTGGTATCATTTACAATCGCTTCGGTAATTGCCTAATGATGTCTGCCAGTTCTCGGGCATCGTGTTATGTAAAGCTAAATATTGAAACAACGGTATATAGGTAGGTAGGTAGGTAGGTACCACGTACCAACCGATGTGTCTATGGATGTACCGGGATCGGGGTTTCGTACTGCAGGCCGGCTGTTTCATCGTTATGAAATTTTCGGGCCGCCTCGAGGGGGAGGCAAACATGCGTAAATACATGTACCCGCGCGTATTTATCTATAAGTACGCGTACGCGCGATCTCTACGGGGGAAAATTGTGTTTGTGTGCACAGGTAGACGCGATATGGGCATATATCTGCCCACCTTATCCCATTAAACTAACGCGTACGTGTGCCCGTTGGATTGCTCAAGCTCCTACTCGTCATAACATCGCAAGTTCCTCCTGTGTACATCTAACTACCAAACACACCGGTATCTCATCCAATTGTCTTGATACAATCGATCAATAAATATTTATGAGCTATTAAATAGCGTTACCACATCGGTCGTTTTACCTACGTTCAAACGTATTGGTTTAGTATTCGACGTTCGAACCTCTCAAGCAGATGTTACTCTCGTGTTCTTTCGCTGCTTGTTCCCGGTATTACCAGCTTCCTCCTCCAGACTCCAATCACCTCTTCAATGCACGAAGATGAATGCTATTACGATTCCAGCAGCTATTCCAACCGGAGTTTCGCTCAAAGGCTTCTACTCGTATCCACACGAGGCTACGGCATTCGGTTTCCGTTCGAAATCCGATGAAATCCGGCCTCTACACTTACAGTACGGAGCCTAGAATCGGTAGAATAACAATTACAGGTTCATTAAAGTTCGAAACCAAAGTTTGGATGTCGGATGTCGGATGTTCAGAAAGTGACGTCACCCGAATTTTTTTTTCTCTTGACGTCATTGATATATAGTACTAGTCGACGAAAATCAGTTGGTCGAATTTCTCAGTTTGGAAACAACCGCGCAGTTGAGCGGACGGATGAGAATTGCGCTCCGCGGATTTCGAGTATCTACCGGGTTCTCTACCTCCTGGATCCTGCGCTTCGGGTTCGCTTCCTGATACAGCTCGAGTTCCAGGATAAGCGCTCCATAGTTTCTATGCTCCAGGTCCACTATCTGGTGAAACTCGACTTTCAGGACAATCGCTCCGTAGTTCCTGCGCTCCAGGTCGGCTACCTGGTGGAACTCGACTTCCAGGACAAAGGCTCCATAGTTCTGGCTGTCCAGGTTCTTGACCTGGTGACTTTCGACCTTCAGGACTAATTTTCCGTAAATTTGGCTGTCCAGGTCCTCCACCTGGCGGATCTTGACTTCCAGGACAAGCGCTCCGTAGTTTTGGCTGTCCAGGTACTTGACCTGGTGACTTTCGACCTTCAGAACTAATTTTCCGTAAATTTGCCTGTCCAGGTACTCCACCTGCTGGATCTCGACCTCCAGGATAAGCGATCCGTAGTTTTGGCTGTCCAGGTCCTTGACCTGGTGACTTATGACTTTCAGGACTAATTTTCAAGTTTACAAGTTTGATTATTGAAAATGTCATGTTTTTTACTATCAAACCAATATGCATGCTTCAGATAACATTTTGAATCGGAAAAAACCGAACGACCAGGATTAACAAATTGCAATTGGTGAGTGGTTGGCATTGTGCACATAGGAATACATGACAATAACGTCCTTCGATTAGAGCTAAAATTGCTGTGCGTCGTGTTTCAAATCTGTCAGCACTTAGCTGATTGTTCTGTGGTATTTTTTGACGAAATTTATTGTCACAAAATCACAATACGTTATACTTACATGAATGCGTAAACGTGATTTGTAGCATTATATAGAAAAAATCTTTCGGGCAGATTCGGTTTGCGTCACATGCACAAAGACAGTGTTCATTCTGTATACTGTGAAGCAAATACCAGAATTTATTGGGGGGTCCATTGTGCCCCAGTCTCCCCTACAACTATGTCATCTGGTGAAACACTGACAACTAGTAAGCGAGAGCACGAGCACAAAAACCAGCTACACTAGGCATCCGACCCTGAGCGAGCTTTAGCGGGCGAGGGTTTTAAAGCTAGTAACAATTACAGGTTCACGATCGGATCGCTATTAAAACATGATCGACTTTCTTTTCAATGCTCAGGAACGATGAAGCGGATTTTTATCAGTATCTTCAGTCGTCCATTGTAATGAGAAAAAATATTTCATACCGGAGTTCTTTGAAATTTTAACTTTTGAAAGTGTATCTAGGATTATTGTGTACCGGTAGCAATGAAACAAAATCTTTGTAATCTGACCATGCATCTTCTCTACGATAGAAATATTATTCCGAGGCAAGTTCGTACAGCAGCCAATCGCATGCGTACGTAGCCCTTCTTCTATTGCAAAAGTTCCTCTCGGTTTAATTGAACCGTGGCTGATCGAACATCGAACTCACCGACTGCGTGACACTGCTCAATTTCCTAAATGAAATTCAACTGACTAAACACGTCTTCGAGGCGTTGGGGAGTAGACGGTTATTAAATTATACATGAATAAAAAATGAATGCAGCTCGGTCATTTCATCGATAGAAGCGTTTGAGTAATTGTTGAAAGTTGCTACCTAATCGTCCGCGAGGAGGATGACAGTGAATTACAGAATTAATTATAACTTATGTCTCTGATGGAGAATATCCTGGAACACCTGAAGTGTATTTTTGATAACGTCCGAGTCTTATCGCAGCAGGTGACTACAGACTCGTGTAGCGCAATGAGTCCAAGTGAAAGTTATAGTGCCGTTAGGAATAAGATCAATTGCCCCTTGTGTTTTGGACCTTTTGGTCGTCGATTGTCTGGTAGAGAGAGAACCGTCTGTACGATGAGCAATGCAGATTTTACTCCTTCAATATTTCTGCTACCTGGTCAATCAATTTCGTTCGGGAAAAATTTCCTTACCGAGGGGTACCTGACATCGTATTTCAAACGTAACCGGGAATCACTTATCAGCACTGTATGTAATTTTTTTCTTATCTCATATCTCTGATCGGATAATGAGCGGGCACGAAAAATTGGCAGTATGCAGTCAACTGGTTCCTGTGAAGTGGGCTCGTATTCGAGTGCGGCATAACATCTACCTTGGTATTACAAGTTACAAGGCAGTTAATTGAATTACCGGTAGAAGGATTGAAAGCTCGATTGCACGCACAAAAATAACACTCTCTTTTGATAAAATACATGGTATATGTATTTAAGCGGCTTTCCCGCTGATGCGAATATAATTCAACAGTTTTGAACCACGGGTTGAATTGAAATGGCGAAGCTGTCTACCTGTCTCTCTGCCTGCCTACCTGCCTGTCCGTCAGGCGGCGTAAAAAGTGTAAAAGAACTGCTGCACCGACGCACTTGAGGCGCAGGTTGGTACGCAAGAACGCTGCAGCGACGAGCTTTAAGTCGAATGTGCATATTTTCAGGAAAGCGGCTGCCTCTACTCGCACATAAGATGGGGCGAGGCCTTCGTCGTGGTTTACAGCGTGACCTGCAAGCGGAGCTTTCAGGAGGCGAGGGGCCTCCTCAAGCAGCTCGCGGACCTCCGCTTACCTTCCTACTTCACAGCCCTCCTACTTGGCAACAAGCGCGACCTGGATCATGCGAGGTAATTCACACTTCAATTTTTCTCACAATTTTCTATCATTTTCTTTACTTCTTCAACACAGTCTCGACGCTATTTCTTACTACATCGTACCTGCGGCTGGGACAAAAACTGGTCTATGCTTTTTCTTCCAATTCCTAACTCAACACTCTATTCAGACTTACCGCGGGCTTAAGCCGAGACCAGTTTTTACCAGAACTCAATATCTCTTTAAGTGGACGTCTTCTTTTCACAAGCTGTCGGCTCATTCCAAATTATTTTTAATCATGGGCTACGAAACATCGGATAATCATTTTCACGATTACATGTAACGTTCGGTAATTAGATAATTACGTGCTCACTTGTGAGGATAGTTTCGTCGAACGAAGGCGCTCTTTGAATCGAAATGATCAACGTTGAAAATTCGCAACCCTGAAATTTAAAACCAAACAGTTGAGCTGTGCCAATTCTGATAACCACTAAGGAAGCAACGAAGCCGAATCTCTGCGCTCCGTTGTGATTTTTTATTATCTTCATTGGAATGCGAAACGGGAATTGCGAATGGAAATGTGCAATTTGCACGGCTGTTGGCCGGTGCCCACATTTGAAATCCGAGTAGAAGCGGCACGGCGCCAGTCCAGAGCTCATGGTCCACTCTGCCGCACCGCAGAGCACCGCACAAGATACCCGGTAGTGGTTGGTATTCGATTCTGGTCACCTAGAAACCATTCACGCGATCTCCGTACACGCACCCTCCGTCTGCTTCATTTCGATCAAATGGAAATTGATGGAATGAAATTCTTGAACGCTGCGTTAATTGAATTAATTCGAGCTTAGGCCAGTTTTGCATCAGTGCAGATGATGGAAATTAATTTATGTTTGAATTCAAGGTACAGCCATTAAATTAAATCGTATTCTTTATGTCGCGAGAATGGACGTTTGTATCGTAAATACGAGATCAGTTCGTGATGGTGTTGATAGTCTTTAGTTCTTGAATTCTAATGCTGCCCAATTTCGTTTACACATTACCGCGTCAGTGTCAATTTTTTTCATTTTCTTTCTCTTTAAAGTTACTTTCCAGTTTCGGTATATTTTTTTTTTTTTTTTTTGGAAACACATCACACTAGATTTTACGGAGAATTGATTAAAATTATGTACGTTCGAGAATTCGAAAAAATTAGAAATATAAGTGAGAAAAAATCTACACGCTCAAGTTATTTGTTGTATAAATTAGGATTAGGCAAGAAATCGTGATTTGATAATTACAAGTCTGATCACCAGAAATGTAGCACAGTATTTGATTCCTTTGATTAAAGAGGGCGTGCGGTGTATCTGTGCCGATTGACTTTTGCTAATCCTATCATGAAAATACTGTAAAGTAGGAGGAGATATAAATTGATACCTATATTCCTTCAAGCTGAGAAAGTAGACGCCCTGGTACAACATATCAGAGAATCTTGTCTGCGTCGCAGGTCTCGCTGATCGATCCCATTAACCACTGAACGTATATTTGTTTATTTTTTTTACTGTCCGTGATTCGAATAATCCAGATGTGTGTCTAGCGTTTTGCCAGAAATAAAACATTTGATCGAACCGTGGTGTTTTAACTACGTCGCAGTAGCAACCAATGTCACGTGACAGGGAACTTGGGATCTGAATAAATTTATTCAATCGACGAGCGAAGACGAAAAACGTTGAAATACATGTTTGATAAAGAAACTGCGATAAACTTTACACTTCATTTTCATTCGTTGCTCGATTTTTCAACGCATACAGTCTTCCTTCTTTCATATCACCGTAGTTTTCCAAAGCGTTTTCCGCTCATAGATGCACAGCCCTTTCCTGACTCTGACTCTGACTCTGAAAATCAACATAAGTACGTACGCGAAGTGAACGGTCGCCAGAGAGCGTGTGGCTATAGAGCGCAATATTGCTCTTCCATAAGTTTTTATATTTGACCGCGGTGAAACTGCCTGTATGTAATAAAATTTAAATGGTTGAAGGCGTTTCTAAAAATACGGCGTATGAGGGATACAATTCCGTAGAACATGGGGTTGAAGAACCTAAGATTCCGCCGACACATTATTATGGTGCACAAAGACCTCAAAATACGTCCAAGAGCTACCCCTAAAAATTGCTTAAGTGATGAAATTCCTTGCTGAACGTACGGTGCAATTCAAAGAAATAATGCGAAACAAACTCAGTGCGGAGTAACCGAGGCATGCAAAAGGGCAATGAAACAGCTGTAAGTGCGTTGGGTGACGTCGATGTCAGCTGACAGCGTATTACTTGTACAGTCTTATTGAACTGACGTTGTGAAGTCAAGGTCCAAGCTTTCTCCACTAGCGCACAAGAACTTGTAGTGCAAGTAACAGATAATGTATAATTACGGGACTCTGTTTCTCTCATACGCGTCATTTTTATTTTTTTTTTCTTTTTCTTATTTTTCCCTTCTGTCTCTCTGACGACCATATACATATATATACACATGTATATATATGTATAAGGTACAATGTCGTCGAGTGAACTGGAGCAGCAACGAATTGATTTCAGCGTATTTTTTCTTGATACGTCGTCGTTATAACTACGGCAATATATATTGAAACATAATTACATTAATAATTGATTATCCAATTAAGCTTCCGTGTCTGAGTATGATCGTACATGAGGCGGAGCGCAAAGTGTTATAATATACACGTATACATTATGTACGCTGGTTATAACGGAGTACCTGATGTTCGACGTTCTTTTTACCCGCCCGGAATGGAAAGGAGAAATCCGTTTAAGATGTATTTTCCGTACTCCATATTCTCCTTCGGCATTAACAATCAATATTCAACCGGGTAAATACATTATACATAACATATATTCTTGGCGTATGATGCAGTGTCTGCGGGATACGTATATAACGCGGGGAAGCATCACTTCATTCAAGTCTCGTTTCGTCGTTTCTCTCTCATTCTAACAAAGAGAATAAACGAAAAAAAAAGAAAGAAAAACGGAAAAGAAAGACAAAAAAAAGGGTCAAACCGGATCGTGGCATTCGAGCTTGCGTATTTTATGCGAACGCTCGAATGACTATCGAGCAATATTTATGAACGCAATTAAATTTGCGGTACACGTGATGTCCGGAGTGTTGAGCTATCGCGTGGGTGGGTGGTTCCACTGCCCGGCACGTTGCCCTACGTCACACTACATCGCTCGATGCGGTGTTCAGCCTTCTCTCTTTTCTTGTTTTATTATTTTATAGAGGAGGCAATCGGGCACTCCGTACGGTCCCGACTCCAGGCTTCGCCAGATCCATCGCACGGTGCAACGCAGCGCCCAACAGCCATTTCACTTCCACTATTATACCCATAACCTTACATTGAAGCCATCTCAAGACTGCCCAGGTTCCCTCTCGACTCGCCTTTATTCCTAACATCGTATAAACCTCAAGCTCGCTCCGTGCACGTTTCATCTGATCCGATTAACGTCACGTGGCAATAATCTTCACACGGGGGAAAAAAGCTGTCGATATTTTACCGATAAACGCTTTTCTACCATTATTCTCAGTATTGGGTCACACATGTTAACTCGTTAGCCGGCCGTCTGATTAATGGGATCGAAATATTTAGCACCATTCAATATGATTTGGCGATCGATATGCTGCAGGGACAAATCTATTTTTGACTGCCCGAGTAGAGGTCAAGCACCTCGTCGGTTAAACTTCGCCCGTTACACGATATCGATTCGAGCTGATGTATTACGTCTATTATAGTATTTCCGTGCACGTGCCCGCGGAATGGCAAAAGCTCGACGAAACCGTAGACAATTCTTATCGAATTAACAGTCTTTGAATTATGCAAGCTGAAATAATCCAATAACAAGGTCACTGAAACAACAAAACTATACGCCGATCCTGCGGACATTAGAACGCTACAAAAAAACAACAACAATTAGATTGCAGTTCTGTAATTGGTTACCGGTGGTAGAGAACATCAGCTAGAGAAGTCGGTGCATCTCGGGGGACAATCTAATAAAAGCTCGTAATGATATTACAAATTTGAAGTGGTTGGTGGGTGAATACAATCTCCTCCGGCTTCACCGCAGGCCTGCAGTGTTACCTCTCTTATTCAGAGCGTGCCCACTTCTGGCTCAGAACCAAAATTTTCGTTCTAAAACTGCATCGAGGAAATCAAACACCGCTGCACTCAACGTATCAACGAAAGTCGAATATGCACGTACGAATGGCTAACATCGGATGCTTGCGTGGATAATACGGAGACACTGCTATCTGCGTGCACATTCGACTTAGTTTCGTTTTACCAAAAATTCATTACTCGCATTGAATTTTGTCCGTTTCACAACGCGGAATGTACCTGGCAGATTTTATTTTCCTTTCGTAGTTGATTTATTATAACTTTTCCAATTTTACATGAATTTGAATCTATTTTTTCCCAGAATAAAATTCCAAGCTTAACTTTAAAAATGTATTGATTATACATTTTAGTGCAAATCGACTGACAAAACTGCAGTAAATTGAACAAAAAATGCAATCGAATACTGAAAGTAGATGCTTTGAAATCGACGTTGAAGACTCGAACCTCAAAATGGTCCAATGTGGTCGAGTACTACCTGCTGACCAAAATTTGGTACAAAAGACAAAACGGCGAAAGACACAGGCAATACAAACGGCGGAAATTGGCTGCTGACTTGACCTTCGAGAAGATTCGGAAATGCGTAAAAATGAACACCGCTCACGTTGCAACATGCATTATACGCAGTCGGAGGAAGCGGAAAGTTGCCAGAGGCAGGAATGGCTCCGCATCGCACGGACGGCTATAGGGTGACAGGTGTCGTAATCCGTTTGTTTCGTGTTTCAGAGAGGTGTGCGTGGACGAGGGTCAGCAGTTGTCGCTGGCTCACGGATGCCAATTCTACGAGGTCAGCGCTGCGGAAAGTCCCGCAGGGGCGGCCCTCGCCTTCCAGGCTCTCCTCCGGGAAGCCCGCTCGGTCCAGCTGCTCCGCGCTCTTCCGATACGCCGGAAACTTGGCGTTCACTCGGTGTCGCGGGTACTCGGTACGATATTCGGGAAGAATACCACCAAAGACCGGAAGAAAAGGCCATCTCTGAGTATATGACGTCTCCTGTGCGCGCTTCTCCTCGGTGGAAGTGACGATCCCAGGCATGGGACGGACGTGATCGTGCTGAGCAGCAGCGTGCACGGAAACTAGCGGCGTGTGATTCCTTCGTGGATGTAATTTCACTCGGTTATATTATTTTTATTTATTACGGGTACGCGTTGCGGTGGTTTTTATGTTTTTTAGTACGTCTGCAAGAAACGTAACGTTTTGTCTGTACCACAGTTCGAACATTTGATACGTGCAGAAACATATAGTTCGAGATAGAACTGCAGCTACTTTGAAATGGTTTGATTTATTTTCATCTAAATTTGGTACTTGGAATTATCTGGTCTGAATCGAATATTGAAATAGCTAGCGGTACAATTGTCTTTCCAAAAGGCGTTTCACTCGCTTTCCCAATTCTTTTTCTCCTCATTGGAATAATGGAGTCGAAATTCGAAAAGTAAAAACCACCCAGACGTACCGGAAGTTCTTCTTAAACAAAAAGTGTTAGAAGTGGATATTGGAACGGAAATATAGCGTTACGGGTGTAAGTGCTTTAAGGTGTTGTGGAACTTAGATGTTCACAAGCTTACGTTTGATACTCACGAAAATTTGCCACCCTCTAATTTACGTGAGAAACAATAAGCGAGTAATCTGCATTTCTAAGTGCGTATAATGGAAGTGGGCAAGCATAACCGACATGCAGCATGTGCTGGGAATTGTAAAACATGTTTGCGGTCTATGCAGTGTTAGAAGTTAGTTTTCAGCTTGGACATTCCACATCTCAAAACTGGGCGTGGGCGGGAAAAAGTGCGGAAAATTCATACCCAGAGATTGATGTACGTAGTAATAATTACCGTTACTTCATAGCTATAATATAATATTGATAAAAAATGCATAAATGTACGCAGCTCTGTTAGTGTTACGTCAGGTAAAATATTTAGGTAGATATTATACTGTACGCTAGATTTATAAATCTATACACACAATGTGAACGCGTGCCAAGCATCGTCGGGTTGGTGCAATTGAATTATCGTCTTCGTTAATTTACCTCGAGGGACACAATGAGTTCAATTTATATTTTATAGGCTGTATACGGATCTCTTGAAGGCTTTATTTCGAATAATCGGCTTCTCATTATTTCAGTACTTAATACTCGTCTGTTCTATCGGCTGTTTATAAGTTTCTCGTGAAAATTTGCTGATACACGAGAGCGAGAGTGAGAACGATCGGCGATACTCTCTTGTCGCTGCGTCTTGGGCCAGGTGCCAAAGTATGGCTTGACTGCGTACGCAGTCGATGGGAAAACAGAAAAGGCAGAAAATACTTAATCCAAACTGTTTAATTTACGAATATAAACATGGTACGCTAAAACCGTTGTTATGTCAATGACTCAACACGGTCCAGCTCTCGCGTTATAAGGCCACTCTTTGAGAAGCCAGTCCTCGCACGATGAGCACGAAAACTCAAAAATGCACATACAGTGTGGTCGATGGTCCTTGATATGACTGCTAGGTGACAACAATTTATCTCTAAGTTGATGCAGCGTGATCTGAATTTTTGTGGGGTTCAAACTGGTGCAGTAATTACATTTGGTGGATGTTAGGGATATTAAAAAGTAAGCATACGCGCATCGAATCAAGTCGTATACCTGACGTGCTGAATTATTTTCTTTCTTCTTTCTTGCTCTCCTTTTGAGCAGTCCCCTGACCGCCTTTGCTGCAAAATAAAGCAATGTGATGTATCGAAAAATAAGTGCCTTGCAACTCAGTTGTAGCCCAGAGAGTTTACATGACCATGTATCACGTGTACACGAGTATCAGTTCTTTATTCATCGATTCGGGAAGTTGTAACGCGTTATTAAATTACGGAACGAACGGACGTTCAAGTAGGTGAAATAGCCGGTGTTTCTTAAAGGCATTCGATGAAACATGTCCGAGTCTTAGCATACATTTTGAGATCATCGAAAAATTAATTCTGATTCCATCGAGCGTAGGTCGATTTTTCTGTCGTGTGAGAATACTTTACATAATCGTTGTACGTTTAATCTACGGTCTCTAGGTCGTCAAAACTCGAATTCTACACTCGTTTAACAACAAATTACAACCAGATAAAAGATCTTCCTAAATATGCTGAGTACTCGTACAGTAGCTGGTGAAAAAATGTTCGACAAAATAACGATGATCTATAGGTTGTAGATTTTGAAACTACGGTAGCTTCGTTGGCAAATTGCATTTGTGTCGGAATCTATCGTAATCTCCGACGAATTAAACGCAATTTCTAATCGGCCAGACGTGCGAGGTCCTCGGATCGACCCGTCAGTTGCATTCGAACGCAGCATCCCATCCCCTCGGCGGCCGGAGAATCTTTATACCCTGTAGTTAGCTCTCGGTTACAAGTCTTGTATTCAGCGGGGTTAACTTCCTAGGTTTTCGTATTTTCAATTCCGCGTACAACGTTTGCCGCAATAAACCTCTGGGCTCGTGATTCGAGCGACGGTCGCACAGCGAGAGCCTCCGTTGGCCGCAGGTTGAGGGTAGCCGGTAGCCTTGTCGGAGGTCGCATAGGTTGACCCGGGTGACCCCCGTGCTCAAGTACGAAGCCTCTGTTTCTTGGCGAAACCTTTCTTCGAGTCCTCCTCACCTCCGCGCCGGTACTTCCTGGCTGCAGCCCTTGCCCGACCCTCTGCCTATAATGCATCGGCATACCTACTCCGTGAGTCCGTGTCGTTAACGTAGCGTAAGTAACACGTATATGCAAATGGCGGACAAATCATTGTACAGAGTTCCTGTGCATAGGTATATCACGCACACGGTATACATATACATGTAGGCATATATGTTTATATACACCTATTCGCGAGGCCTTGAATATACATTATATGTGCGTGTGTGTGTGTGCGTGTGTGTATACATACCCATACGATACGTGTACACATCGAAGCGACTGAAATTAATGTAAATTTAAATTATATCCGATGTTGTTGTTGTTGTTGTTATTATTATTACTATTATTATTATTATTATTATTATTATTACTATCATCATTATTGTTGTATACAGCGTAGGTGGTTTATATATTAAGTCTTATTTTTGGAGTGCCCTACTTCCGAGTGAGCCTGTGCTAAGGATACTAGTAAATCTTAATGTTCCTAATCTAGAGTATAACCTTGAATTATATACATGTATTATACGGTTACGCGTAAACGCATGTTAGACGTATATTATTGTATATTTAAGTATGAAAGGCGAGCCTGCAGGTATATTAATGGTATACAACATTTTTTTTTCTTTCAGATTTTTTTAAATCAAATCATGAACGGATTTTATTCATTTGAATACTGCTTACGATTTTGGGATCTGAATAACCTAGATCGGCCATCTGAACGGTGACAGAAAATGTGATTTGGAAACTTGATTGTATTTTAGTTTAGAAGTGACGTTTTATCCTTCATACTACTCCGTATCGATTCAAATGTGACTGAGTGAAGGTTTTACAGCTAGCACAAGGTTTTTATAAAATGATTAGCTCATAAAAAAAAAACCATTTGCTGATCCTAACCAATAATATTCTCAACCAATAACTTCCGTAACCAATCGTTTACAAAATGATCCTGAATTATTGAAAAACAAGGAATAGAAATTCGTAAAATGATTGCATAATTTTTACAACACAGTATATCTGCAAGGTGGCTTTTGTTGTATGAAATAGCTTTCTTATTATTATTTGAAGCTTATGGATATTTGTGATTGCTTTATCCTGATTAACCGCAGCAGCTGTCGGTGTACCATAATAATTTAGTAACCGGGCCCTGTGAAAGATGCCCGCGCAGTGAGATTCGTTCTGAATGTGAGAATATATGATTGTTTGCTGGATCCATCCGATCGGTAGGTTGTATACTTAATTTCAGTTGAATCGTTGTTATTTTTATTTATTTTCGTTTTTTTTTCCAACTATTATTTGATTATCTTCTCAAAACTTCGTGCAGATTTACCCGAATTGTGAATTTCAGCGAGATATTCGTTTAGATGTACTTTTCGTTTCGAGGTATCACTCAGGTTGTAAGAATTGTACCGAGTTTTCCTTTTCGTCGGTTTTCTACTTCATCGTCATCACCTTCTTCTTATTCTGCGATTATGATAAAACTGTTTACTATAGGTCAGATTCTATAATCTATAGCTGTACATAATATATTACAATATTTACCATATTCAGTGCCTTCCAGAAAGTATACATTATACTTATTGTTAGTTCTCGTGCATCGGTGCGCGCGCTCGCTACCGTTGAGAAAAAATAACGAAGTGTGAGCTTAAAGTATATGATACCTATTAATTATATTAATAGTTGATAAATACATTCCAAATGTATAAGAATTCAAATTATTATATGCATATACATACAGATACGACGTCGAATTGAATGCGTTGAATTAAACCTGTACTTCAAAGTGCTAGTCACTTGTTATTGTAAATCTTTTTAAATAATAAGCAATGAAACATGTATGTTAAATTATACAGCAGAAAAAAATATCAAGATTTGAAATTACAATATCGTCTATCGACTTATCCACTGTCCAAAATTCTCACCGAATCTTCTTTACGCGCAGATCCACTCGCGACCTGCATCCTGTACCTACCTGCTGCATTTGCAATTTGCGTGGATCACGTTCGGTGTACCAGTGCATGCACGAGACTCGAGGTGGGCGGGCTGCAGATTTGGGCCAAGGTTCCAGAGCACGTGTCACGCACTTGTGCCTCTCGAAAATACATTTCCTCGATCTCTTTAACGGCGTATTGGTTTCGCAGGCGAATTCCTTGCTGCCCACCCCCGTCCGCGTCTTGCGGAACTGTCCGAAGAAGAAGAAGAAGACCAAGAATAATAATAAGAAGAAGAAGAAGCAGAAGAAGAAGGAAAAGAAGGATCCGTGAAGAAGTTGAGCATATGAAGCGGTGCGATAAAAACGCGTCGCGACGCTACGCCGCGATGAATCTTCGTCAAAAACTACCGTAACTTTACCTGTTGTATGTGTGCACAATTAGATGCGCCAGCGCGGCCGAACCGCCTGCGTTATTATTATATTGGCCAGGGTCTCGTGACCCGTCCCGTAGGTACGTACACGCATGCAGATGAGACGGTTACACCGCGTTAGAACAACCCGTCAACCATAAACGGCCGTCTGTATAACCGGAGCAAATCGCATCAGAGTTGGCTCTAGATTTTTCCGACTACCAATTGCCGGCATTGTATAGTACGGAGGCCCCGTGAAAGCGTCTATGGCGATTACACGTCGTTTCATCCCCTTGGCAGCGCCAGCGTGACGCGGCAATCGAGCTAGGACGAACCGACGATGGTAGGAATTTATGATAATTTCGATCCCGAGAATTATCTCCGGCACAAAAATTCAACGTTTGCACACATCTTGCTACGAACTAATTTTACGTGTGTTATAATATGGGAAGAACTTCATCTGTCGATTACCATATTCGATTCCGTATCGTTTAATGTTCCGTGGAAACTTGAAGAATCTTGTGAAATTATTTTAAATTCTCTAATCCCGTGAAATCTTTCCAAGTTATGCTTATAGTTTTCTGAATTCTTTGAACATCTTGGAACTCCCATAAGAGAGAATAATCGTGTGAAAGTTGTAAAAATCTGTAAGATCTTGTTACATCTGGAATCCCTTGAAATTTCTGAAATCCGGTGAAATCTTAGCTGCCCCGCAGGATTCCGTGAATCGGATGTGCGCAAAAATCAACGAGTAGTTAACCCCTGGGTTGAAACGGCCGATAACAACGGTCTATTACCCGCACGAGTGCGCAGGTGCGTATATAATATATCCATGTATGTTTACGGTTTGCGCACTTGCACGCACGCGATGGAGAGTAATATGCATGTATAATATATTTAGCGGAGGTAAACTGAAGCGTTAAACGCGGGATTCTCGAGTCTGGAATAAGAGGCGCTGGCCGCAGTTAGCTGGGCCAGAGGTACGAGTAACAGACTTGCCCCTGCTCAGCCTGGAGCGAGACATCTCGGTAAGTTCCCGACTCTCTCCGCGTCCCTCAGGTCCTCCGGGTTCGCCTTACTATATCCTGCGGGAAAGACAAATCGCGCGAGCCAAACGCCCCGATAAACACAGACGCCAATTTATCGCCGAGAATAGCAACGCCTCGGAAAACATTTCGAACCCGACTGTAATCGGGGACTTCTTGAGCTTCGACACGTCACGTGGAATTCACGTGGGTGGCGGCTGGTTAGACACGTTCAACTTAATTTATACCTACCTACGGTTACTTGAGTACGGTAATTATACCTCCGATATATGGATGGAGAGAGCCTCTTGACAGGGGTTGTAAGATTAACCACGTGCCGGTAATCGAATATTATACTCTGGGAAATGACACGGGAATTTTAAATAATTATTGATATTCGATGTGCGTTTTGTGCTTATATGCAGGAAAGTTCGAGCTACATACGGCGAGTGATCTTCCCGGCGATTCACGTACAATCTATTTCTGCTTGAAACAATCATTGGCCCTGGTTGAAAGTTAGGTTGAAACGGAATTCTGGCAGCCACATCAATTCATTGCAAGAAAATTTATACATCCTATTTGGTAGAATTCGTTACCAATATTTGTTTTCAATACGTGAAATTTTCCAACCATACAGTTTAACGTGTATGCCGCTGTGAACAAATCGGAACGTTAGTATTTAAAGTGAAGAATTCAATTCGCCAATATAGCGCCAAAATGCTATTTCACGGGGACAGAAAAGATAGCAAAAATAGTTTGATTGCTATTTCGTCTTCCAGAAAATTTGACCGACCTGTAGACTGAAGTTTGCGACATTCGATATCTGGAGTTAATTATCGCGTTCAAATATCGGTATATAATATTTTCGTAAGGATAAGTTAGTAAAATGTGAGCGAAGAACTGTATATATCCTCGAAGAGTTTGAGCAGCGTAGTCGTGACGCGAAGGTTGTAGGTCACCACGATGCACCTTGCACCTATCGCCCGGTTCGCTATATCTCAGTGAAGGGGAGTCGGCATCTCTCGAGTTAGTCTGGCCCGAGGCTAGTCTTGAAATTTAATACATCTGCGTCCTCGTCTGTCTTGCGGAGTTCTGCCTCGAAGTTAGCTAAGCCAACACTCGTTATACCAACCCCTTATGCACACCATCTTCCCGGCCGAATCATTAAATCACACGGTGAATCCCGCATGGGTGATGCAGGCGAAATGCACACCGTCCCTGCACACTTGTGTCTGCGCTGGCAGGTTTTTACGTCCTATTAGCGTGAGCGTCGGGACGTCGCGGAATTTATCTTGGGCTCTAGGAAGTAAAGAGTGTGCAGCGCCCTTGGCGTAGCCATCCTCTCGAGAAGTTGACACTGAAATTGAGTATACAGTGCGCGATCGGTTCGACCGATTCGCGTGTCAAGTTAATTCTCCAAAGTTCGAATCGTGAGTGGAACGGAAATGTGACGGAACAGGATCCGCGTAGCGTATTATGAGCATCGAGACACATGTGGACCTTCTTTTTTTCTCTGCTAAAATTGAAAACAAAAATATTTCTGGAACGAACTGTACGTGCAGCACGTAATAGTTACGACATGTGTGCCGTACGTTGAAAAATTTCCGACCGTCGATTTCAAATAAAAAATATACTATTGCAATTTGAGTAGTGAGGACAAACGATCACTTCAACCTGATTTTACAGGTATTGTTGGCAGGACAGTGTGGCGTCAAACAGCGATCGGTTACGTTTCGTTACCATGTTTGCTTCCACTGTTTTCTGCTAGTTCGATTCGCGTTTTAAGGAGCTGTTGCAGCTCTTTATTTATGCAATTCTGTTACACGTGCCACTCTACAGCTCCACACTCTGCAAGAGCATAATTCATGCTAAATAGTCGGAGTAGGTATTGCCGAGCGCGACCGGTAGGTAAGTATAATGACCAGTTACGTTATTTATTTTGTCAACAATTTTTGCAGTCGTTGTCACGGCGCGGTAATGAATATTTTTGTATTTTTATCGGTGGCAGCCCTGCAAAGATCACAATTCTGTAAAACGGTCGTTGGATCATCGAAATCCGAACATTATTTGTCGATTGTACTGACTACTTACTTTTCCTTCATAAACGAATTCATGTATCGGAAAGTGGTGTGTAGGATATTTCACAACGCACACACGATTGCACAAATAACCAATGAACCTCGCTTATCCCTGACCATAATATACGAACATTTATTCTTTCGTTACCTTGAAGAATGAAACTGCTTAATCATTGGTTACGGTATCATACTTCAATTTCAACCTAAGCGTCTGTGGATTCATTCGAAAACAGAAGCACAGCCACTCGATATACTGCCACGCTTTTTCTTATCGCGTAAAACGACACTTGCTCGGTACTCAGCTTTTGTCAACTGGATGCAGTCAAGATTAGCCGACCGAGAGGAAGGCAGTGAATATGCCTCGAGCGTATTTCACAGTCAAATAAAAATGAAAACACTCGTTTTATTTGAAAACTTGATTGTGGTGCTCTTGGATCGTTTTTTAGATCTGTCTACATTCGCGAATTTCTCCGCCCCTCTCCTCGCAGGCAAAGAACAACGGAAACGTGTGTGAAACTGTTGCAACACTTCGGGATGTTTGCGATATGTAATACGCGCATTACGCCTACCTGTGTGGTCGTATGAGTCGTTTCGCGTACGGGGATCTAGCTGTTGTTTCTGCTTTTCAATCTGCGGGCACCTAGGGTTATAAATATGCATAGAAAAGACGACGATACGTGTACTGCTTACTCTGGTTTACGACGTGTGTTAAATACGTCTAGAGCCGCACAACTGGCGTCATTACGACCCTGCGACGCGACGCTTAGGCATATCGGCGACTCGGTTATGTCATTTCGATTTATCAATATTATACGGTTTATGCGGGGCATATTTTCATTGACGGGAAAATTTTGTCTGACGTACAAAAAAACCCCTAGCTGTAACGTATAATTCCATCGTTTTCTGTACTGATAAAAAGATCGGCACAATTAAGGTCTCAGAAGAGGGCGATTCAGCCGGTAGAGAAAATACTTGAATTATGAGGCAAACGCGGCGTTGTTCCAACGGAATCGCGAGCTTCTATGGCAGAAACGATTGCCTCGCGCATCATGCGTTGTGCGTGGCCTTCGCATGCGGACATGACCTACCACTCTGGGAACGATGCTTTCTTGGCACGAGATAGATGCCGCATTGCCTCCACACAGCATGCGGGGTGTCATAAAGGGGATTCCCGCTTCACAACACAGTACCAGCCTATAATACGGCTCTTGTACCTGCACTCTACCTTCGACACAATCGTGTATACGCACAGGATAGCGCGCAGTCTTCGACAAATGCTAATAGCGGCAGTGTCTCGAGTGGTTTCAACCTCAAAGGTTGCCTCGACTCGATCGTCCGCGAGGAAGTGAATTACGATAAATTATCCACGCTGCGTGGCACGATTCGTTCTTTTTCCTCAATGTTTGAAGCACCTTTTTCCAACCATGTACACGACTAGCCACTTGTCGCTAAAAATGATTAACATTTTTAACTTATTGCTATGGGAAGATCCGTGTAGACTGTGAGGATTGAAATCAAAATTTGATAGATATCAGGGAAACGTATAATAAGAAGCGTGTCGGATATACCCAAACATTAAAGATTAATTATAATAGTGTATTTATTCCGTCGTCGCCTTGCAGAACAACGCAGTCATTAAGACGAAAGAAATAAGACGTTGATAGCGAGATCGGACGCGCTCACGTTTACGGCATTTATTCGGCATATGTTTCTAATTTAACAGAAATGGTTTCACGGAAGGGCGTCTATTTCCAGTTTGATACTCTGGTTTGACCGCTAATTTATAATATTATTATCTCACATCATATTGGCGGATAAAAAACAATTCGTCTTTCGTCCGAGTAACGGTTTTCTAAAGGTGTAAAAATATCACTCCTTTCCAACGGAAATAATTTTCACGAGGCGCAAAGAACACGAACCCGTATAATATAATACTTAAACATCAAAGAGCGTAGTTGTACGCAAACTGCAGACGTTTGACCGAAATAATCCTATATACCGGCGTGACAAAGTTGATTGCAGCTAAATTTCCTCCCTCTTTACACGCGCGCGCACACACACAATAATTCTCAAACGCATGAACCATTAACAGGAACGTAGAAAATAAAAAAAAAAAATTCAAATTATGCCCGTGCACGTATCCTACCATCAAATTGTTTGCATTGTTAATATTAGAGAAGAGTCAGCATGTGACGAGAATACTCAACTTAAAGTGGTCGACTAGAAAATATAATTTGAAATATTCACCGCACGGATTCAGGCCCAGTTCATATTTTCTCACTGTACGAGTCCTATTTTGAAGATTGTGAAAATTAGCGAGAAAGTATCAATTATCTTCACATAAAAGATGAGAAAGGTAAATATAGTTCACCTATATGCATCGGTGAGTAAAAAACAAAATCCTCGAGACGTTGATCAGCGTGTAATAAAGAGGACTCGGTGTAAATTTATGGCGTCTGTTCAGCACTTCAGCAGATTTGTCTATCAGAGATGAGTGTGAACAATATTGAGGAAAATCCGGATTTGTGAAAAGCATAAAGTAGTGAAAGCAGAGCGAAATAATTCCATGCGGACGATACGTCGAGAAGTTCCACTGCAGATATGATAATGATAACTTCAGTGACCATAGTGAGACACTCGCGCCCGCAGACAAAGCACTTCTAATGGGTTTCGCGATAAGCCCTGGGAGCTTGTTTTCAAACACAATTCGCTTCCATGTAGCCAGCGTCCCACAGACGTCCTATACAGCAGTGGTTAGCAGTAAATCTGACTTCTCCGTATTCGCAAACAATAACCAGCTGAGCAATATCATACCAACATTTACACGTACGACCAACTGCAGGGAGGTGAACACTTCGTACCGCGACGAAACGAAGTGTTACACCAACTTGCGGTGGCAAGTACTGTTCCCAGAACTCTTTTGCCACCTATGCATCATCAGTGCTCGACGAAACGGCTCGAGTGACCGAAGAATCTCTGTATCTCGCTGTCACATCGGTAAATTTTTCGATTAATGACAAGCCCGCGGTGAGTTTCCAATGGAAAATTGCTGCGCAGGATCGTTTCGAGGACTAAAAAACAAACATGACAATGGAGGAATGTTGCGTACCCTACACGTAAAAATTGAAGCAATTACGTAGACCAGCCATCGGAGTCCGAGCTTACGGTACGGTTACACAGTCATCTCGGAGATGGTTGAGGTCGGTACGATGCTCACCCACCGGCTTATTACCGCCGCTCACAAGGCGCATGTGGATATGTTCATCGCAGTAATGGTAGCTATCATTGAAAAAAGGACGGGGAGAAAAAAGAGGCGTACGAGAAAAATAAGGGATAAAAAATTACCGCGCATACCGTGAGCCGGGGATTGCGCGCGTGGACAGTCGTTGGTTAACTTAATTAGCACCTGCAGGACCTCGTGTCCTCTCCGTTCTTTCCAGATTCATCCTCCCGGTCCCCAGGCAGTCTCCGGTACAAGCCTGCATGCTGCGTTGTACAATGGCACGAATTCCAAGCGTAGCTTGTGTGAACGATAAATACTTGCCTGTGTAAAATGGAACTACGGCTTCCATCCAAACAGTACCTACTCAGTCTACTTTGAAGTCTCGTAACGAATAACACGGATGAATTACACGCAAGTACCACAAATGTATGCCAACCGTGTTACATTGGGAAAAATGTTGTGCTATGCGAGTCATGCAGTGATATCGATTCTCCGATGTTCTTTGTCACAGTGTACAATAGCTGCTCCTTTTCTCTCGTCAAAGTGCCGTAGTTGTGTATGCGGGAAATTTGAAGTGGCATTTAATGAGTTTTCTTGAGACGGTAATGCTTCGAAATCGCGGTCAGTGGGTGAAGTGGTAGAGTGTTGGCAAGTGAAATACTGTAAATACCCGAATCCTTGCTCAACATAAGCGTATTGAGTTTCGGACAACAACGTGTCATCATGGGAAGGTAAGTCTTGTTTTCAAAGTGATCAGCTCATTGGCAAGTTCGCGGACCACACGTTACAGGCTGTGTAAAAGGGAAACTTGACATCGTCAACCGTATTGCACCGGTAATTGGCTGGCATTGTTCGTTCACGGCTGGATGCATGTGTTAACATGGGGTAGAGTCCTGGACGGGCAACTTTCACCTAAACTTAATTTTCATTTATCATCGTAAGTGTCTCGAGGAAAGGGGATCTCGGATAAATCTCGCGGCAGTTCGTAGTGTCCCTGTTACATCGCTGAGGGATTCCGAAGTCTTGATAACGAACCCCTTCTTACGACGAGTTTTCAAACGGATTCGAAGGGAGAAATTAATTCGCAAAATGACGCGATTATTGCAGACAAGTTACGAAGGTGTGAAGATATTTCGATTCGTTGAGGATATCTGCCGCTTGGATACGGTTGATTGTAACTTTCGCGAGCAGTAGAACCCTTCACCTATGACGTCATATTCATTCGTCCGGGTGCGGCGAGGCTGCATGAAGTTTCAAACGTTTCCGCATATTGTTCCTCGATGGATGTAAAAGAATGCTTAAACGGACTGAACCCGGCTGGCTGAATCACGATTATATTGTTACCGAGAGAAGTATAACCGGGCTCTATCCATTATCCGGCGAATAAAATAGAGATGTATTGTCTTTACACGGGAAGTTGTATGCCCAGGAGGTACACCGCCATTTATTACTTCGTAACAACTAGGTACAGACTCGGGAGTGGATTTATCCAGGAAACGTAAATTCTGTCATATCACTCACCAAGTTTTCTAATATTACATGCGCCAGCCTTCAAAGCACATCTCGAATATTAATTCCTCAAGCAGAGCACGGAAAGTTTCAGTTTTATTTTCTAACGCCAGCTGCGTTCAGACAGGTCTAATTTAACAACAATAATTATACTCCTTGCAAACCTGTGGCAATTTGTGCAATTGAATTACCTCACTTATTGCAGCTTATAGTAAAAACCAAAGAAGCTGCATCTTTGATCTTGTCGAACAGATTTTTTCATACGAAAACTTGTAGAATCTCTGAGGTTCGTCTCCTTTGTGTACAATCTTATTGACGGAAAACTAATCATCCGAGCTATACCCAGTTAATTAACGTACAGATTTTTCTTCTGTATCGATTTTTCCAATCAACCGATTGGTTCCGATATTCACGTTGAGCCATTCGTTGCTCAACCGATTTAATTGAACCGATCTGGTCCGATCTGTGCGTTTCGGGGTGCTGATTCGACGGTGGTCACATTGCTGGGACGACGCGACGTCGCACGAGAGGAGAGACACAACGCCACGGTTGTAGACAAGCACGTTGTTTTCGCTGGTAAGTAGAAAGGCGAATCGTGTTGTACCCGGCTGCTATTTATTACGGTACCCCGATTTTATCGAGTAATAATAAAGCGGAAAAAGTTCTGCAAGTCTTATCAGATAATCTGCTTTGGTACGGCGTGCTTTGTGTATTTCGTAACCACAAGCGATATATCACCACACAGTGCTTCGTATGAGTACGTATGTCCATGTCATAAATAAACGCGAGCTAATGCGACGGCCGGGAAACGAACGAAATCTCATATTATATACGGAATTTATTTCCCCATCCCGAGCGACTCGGTCGTAAATTCAAAGAGCATGATGGCATCCTGCGCTTCGATGTTGAGGGTGAAATTCAGACAAGAGATGGCCGAATCGCGAGTAGCATCGATGCATGTATGTCCGATACGTATGCACTGCATACCGGCAGGTAGAAGAATGCAAGGTTTCGAGGAAAGGAATATATTATGCGTTCTCATTCAGGCGTGCGAAGCACACATGCCTAGAAACTGTAACACTGTCGCAATGTTTTCTCAACCTTAACTCACCGAATGACGTGACAATTATTGTCACATCCAACTATCGGTCTACAAGTTCCATAATATCTTATTGTACTCTACTGTGATTGAATACGATGCGATTAATCGTAACTCTGAGAGATCGAGACCAGGTCCTTAAATTTTTTCTCCAAGTGAATATAGATTCGTTGTTAACATTCAGATAAGATAATCGATCACGTTGTTATTGAAATAAATAATTAATGCACGTGATGCGACTAATGGTTCATACACTCGTTTGACTGATCATGAAAAGTAAAATTTACGAATATTGTTCAGAAATTGACAAACTACATTTTTTAACCGACATTTTCGATAGTGTCCTTATTTTCTTTGATCCTTTGTGCATAGGAACAGACTACCTCGTATATTTCGTCGACTCGAGCTGGCAAATCTTATCCGGTACAAAGCCGACGTGTAAACTTCATTGTTGTAGCTCCAACGCGTTTTATATCACGTCCGGAGCTAATCAGGAATCTTGCTACGGTAACTCGAAGCTCTGTGTATTTCCGATTTCAGAAATACCAACTCCGGTTACGCAATATGATCTCAGAAACTTTGACTCTCTCCAAATCCTGTCATCTCTATACGGTGTAACTGGAGATGTAAATTTCTCGAGGTGAAACTCTTGAAAGTCAATCGGATAAAAAATAACACCGAAAAGCATCTTTAAAAACGGTTATCGAGCAACTGAAAAGCTGATTTACTTTCATAATAGTACCGCGGCCGTCATATTTGCATAGCGTAAGTGAGCTGGACCGATATAACCAACGGAGTACTCCACGTGACCGGAGAGTTGTCGGTTTTTCGTGAATCTCTCATCGCCACCCTTGCGAAGTTAGTTAATTTTAGAAACTACATAATACGTCTTTCTATTTCCGTTTCCTTTCCGTACGGGAATAACTCCTTAGTATATTATTATAGAGTCTGGTGACGTTCGTTTGGATTGCAAACGAAAGATCAAATAAATATTGCAGTCTAAAACGGTATACTCGTCGATTGATCACCGCGATATTTTCACGGATATTCTCGAACTCCGATTCTTTATTTCACGATCATGGACAGATGAGTAAATTGCATCCATGGAAAAATTTCTGCGTTGTATAACTCTCTGCTTTGAGGTGCTTCAAAGTGTTTTTCATATGATATTTTTTAGAGTGAAATTTTTTTTACATATCAGAACTCCGCGTATAATGCGACGGAACAATTCGAAGATTACGTTTCACATCCGAGCGACGAAAGGATTCATCTTCTTTTTCCTCGGAACATTGGAATAACACAATTGTGAAGGAAGAAGAACAACCCCACCGTAGAACAATTTATTAAGAACAACGTACATGTATAATTTTTATCTGCGCAGAGTTGAAAAATAATTCGCATTATACAAGATAACTGATGATTGCGCAATCAGGACGCAGCATGCAACATGGAGGCGCCTGCAAAGTCAGGTTATTGTATCTTCCCTCGCACGCAGCGTGTTCACGGATAAAAGACGGATCCTCCTGATGAAGCACGACGCTGTTATTCGAAGGTCATAAAGCAGGCTGCCCGTCGTGCGTTTCGCTGTTACGAATTAATGAAATCTAACGAGGTGGTCGGTCGGTGTTCGTTCGTTCGTTGGTTCGGTTCGTTCGGTCAGTCGGCACGCACGCGTTGCACACATTGAAGCCTCTAATCCTTCCGTATCAGTTGAAACCCACCGACGTGGGTGAGCTTATATCGAAACTGGTCGTCGCCTCGACTGATCGGATTCAGGCCTTGAAGGAAACCGCTTTTGCGATATACCCACCATGAGCGATAGAAACTGCGAGGGGAACGGGAGAGGGAGAGAGAGAGGGATAGAGAGAAGGAGACTATCGAGCAGAATGTACTCGGGACAAGCTACCTATAAGATAAGCTTCAAATAACCCCGACGCGTTCAACTAGTACCACGAGAGCGTACGTACGCCGCCTATTGCCGTAGGTAATATTCCGATACCTTGCATCACTCACGAGAAAAGATCATTTCGTAAAAAGACATTGAAAATTTGGTAGAGCGGTAAATTTTACTGATCTCGTTTCCATCGCCTCCTCGTGGTTTCATCTTTAGCATTTTGCGCACTTCGTTCATACGCCGTAACGCGGGTAGTAAATATTTCCAATTTCAACCTCGCGAGGCTTTAGCGGCACGGTGATAAGTTGGGCTTAATTGCACTCGAATTTTATGATCCGGATGAACGGGGGGCAACACCTCGGATATCACGCGGAGGTTGTAACTAACAATGAGCGCCGCAGGAATCCAGCTTCCCCCGGTCGAGATCGGCTTTTGCACTCGTTTCGGTCGAAGGGGGGGAAGGGCCACTTTAAAATAATCACTCCCATCGCGTGTACGGAGTACGGAGCGGTATTAGTACCGTAGATCACCTCGATCCCGGGAAGTTGGAAGTTAGTGGGGGGGAGGGGGCGGGGAGGCGTAAAGAAAGTAAGAAGGAAAAATGCAGTTGGACGAGTTCCCCGCGTTCCGTTGCTTATTTGCCTTCACCTCATATTCCCGGCTTGAGAGATACGTGCAAATTCGTTACCGGGACGTTTTTTTATTCTCGACGTGGCTTTTCCTGAGCCCCCCAATTTTTTTTCCTCTCTTCAATGCCGCCGTTGGTTGTCGGGTGGCTTCCAGAATCCAGCTTCGTGTGGTGGGGGATGCTCGCTCTGGCAGCCCATTAATCAACCCTGCACACGGTCCTCCTATACATTCGAGCATGCATTTTCGGACCCCGCACCTATCCACCAAGGAGTCGATACACCTATCCTCGAACACTTCCTAGCGCACGCGTGTGCAGCCGTCCTGCATCTACCTTTCGGCTTTCGGCTACCGGTCTTCTCGCACAGATATCATCACCCCTGGGACTGATTTTATTACGATGCCCAACGACGCCGTACGCCTTCGTGAGTAATTTTCATTTAATTAAGCTTTCGTTCTTGTGCTACCTTTTTCTCGTTTCGGTTCCTTACATTTCGCCCGACAGGTGCGCGTTGTTCTATAATACGATTTTTCTTCTCTCTTGCTGCACATAATCTCTGCAAATGGCGGGTTGTTGGTAATTTCATCCGTGTGACGCGATGTTTCGGAAGCACACGCATATCTGCATATATGTATATACATTTTACCCGGGATTCGTTTGGCCGCGGTAAATTTATGCAATTCGTCAGAGACATAGCATTCCAAGAATTGTATATTCGTGCATAACTCGTGCAGCGAGAGACGGGCAGTCTTGATTTTTTTACCTTAGAAAATCGTTCCTCATAATCCACCGTGCAAGGTCCTGGTGATAATTTTAAATTGTCCCTGACCCAAATGCATTGCGAATAATAACCGCGCGTACCACTTCGCAGGATATCTTTGCAAAGGTATGTATTTGTCAAATTTATCATTGACTCTCTACCGCAGCTGAAACTTTCACCGAGATTCTCCCCAAGCCACATTCTTTCAGTCGTCGTACAGATTTCGCATCTGCAGATTTCAGGCTGAACAGAGCAGCGAAATACGACCGCGCGAAAACATGCTCGAATCCCAGTCATTAATAGATTACTCTGCGTCATCACTCCAACCTACGTAAACTCAAAGCTTGCCACCTCAGCGGTTTAATCTCGTATATACTATTATGCCTCTGTAACGCTCTTGTGCAAAGGATGGTTCAATAGTCAGAATAGAAAATTTGACTAAAAAAATTTCCTTTTTCAATTTTGTACCGCTGCTTGTGAATTATACGGCGTGTAAATTCAGAGTCAGTTATTCTGCGCGGTCAAGGGTACCTTGATTATCGCAATATAAAGCATCGTGCTTTTTACAACTGCATCCTACCGCGTCGTGGGTTTTCTTTTCTTGGTCCGAGAAGGTCGATACTTCGAAAGGGAAGGGAAAAAGAAACGTTGAAAATTTCGTCGGAAAGATTTCGTCAGCCTTGCAAAATGAGTGAAGCGCGAGTGGCAGAGTAATGAATTGTTCGGACATTGAGCACAGCCTGATGAACTTACGTTATTAATCAGATGTGTTGCACCTTGATTCATTTTACAAGACGTTAATGACCTATACCGATCGTATCTCAAAACTGTTTGTAGGTACGATGTAAAAACCGGTTATCGCGGCGTTCGTTACTGCATCTCAAGATGCACATGAACTAGAACTTAACGAACCCTAAATTGAAACTTCCTTTTTCCTCAACTCTATACACTCCTTTTTTCTATTCAACAATCATTTCCACCGGACCAGAATTTACCCCTCCAAGGCTATTTTTAAACTTTTATGCCGGCGCCTTGCTGCACCTGTCGTTGAACTGTTTCAGGTTCCACAGACTCATCAGTGCTCATCAGTGCCCTTTTGCTTCGCTCGGGATGCTTACTCTGGAACTCGGCACTCGTTAAGGTAACGTAAAAATCACGCCTTGGGCCAGACCTATGAATATCCAAGTGCGGTGCGTCAAATGCTTGCAAACTTGCCAGTTGACGAAGGCACGGCAACATCTGTTAACCAGCGATCACACTTGCTGAAAATACGCTGCAAAATGCAGATTTTAAAATCAGCATAAAAGCCGGATGACGAATAAGCGCATTACGAAATTCACAAGTCGGGAAGAGCACCAGAGACGGGATCGAGAGGCGGATAGGGCAGGACATTGCAGATGAAGAAGGGCCGGGGAAAATTGAAGATGAAGAGTGAAGGGGAGGTTGAAGCGAAGGTAAATATAGCTGCTCATCGTGATTGCAGGGGGGCAGCACACCACCACATGGTCGGTCTATCGGGTCTTTTATTTTCGTCAATTTATCTGTAAGTTTTATTCTTGTTGGTGCTCTGCACATGCTGCAGCAGGACTTGAAAGTGGACAGCACCGTAGCAAAAGTCTACCAGCAGCCCATGAGCAGCGATCGGATCACTTCTGGCCCTTAAGACGGAGGAGCAAGGCAGGGGATTTGATCTAGCGATCATCATGCCGGCATTGTACCTGTGATACCATCGATTATTATTCATTAATTATTCATCCGATGCTGGTTGGCGTGTTGTAGGTGCGATCTGTATCGATCTACATCGGCTCGTAATAGATACGAGGATAAATAGGTTCACAGTCGGACTTATTCCGTAACGCTCGCTGAATAGGTCGTCGCCATTACCAAGAATTCAAGCTCCTGATTCGAGATTCACCAACACTTTCAGCAGACCTTCCAGGGATTATTGCTAATCTATTGATGGAACGGATGGAACCACATAGAAAATTATCAATATCCTGCAGTGTTTTCGAGTTCAGGATTTATTTGTACATTATACCTTACACCATCCATCAGGACTACCATCACTAACCAATCAGCATGAAAACTTCGTATCGCGGATGATGAATGGTCACGAGCAGCTCTTCGACGAGATCGATGCTGCGAATGAGAGTAACTTCTCTCAGTTTAACTGAAAGATCTTGATAGATCTCTGCAAAGTTTCCGGAATTGCTTCGCCAAATAGTGATCGTTGTTCAAACGGTCTCGCCATGTGGCCTATAACGCTGTAGCCAATGAAAATAAAGCTTTGGTAGTAGCGACAGATGCATGAGAGAACAGCTTGCGCCTGCATAGACGATGATACTTTGTCGTCGAACGTACGTATTAGCTATGTTAAACGTGCATTTATCTACTTGTGTGTCCGCGAGGGCAAGTAAGAATATATTGACGAGGAGCGCAGGTTGCGGACGAGCGCACCGACCGGAAGGGCCGTCTGCATCAACGGTAAAAGTGAGAACGTAGCATTATAACTAACCTATCATAAGCCATGCTAACGTAATCTAGGAAAGGCGATTATATTTCGTAATTGATCTAATACCATCCATTGTTCATAGGTATTTACGACGGATAAGAAGACGGACGGAGAGACAGAGATATTGCGACGGGGAACCATGGGCGAATATCACGTTGTTCGACAACTGTCGAGGTACCCGGGTTTTATGCCTACGTAAGTCACACCCACAAACGCCTGGCACGATTCAGCTGCAGTTAACTCTCGGTGAGCGTGTATCATGCACCATGCAGAATGATCATCAACGTTGATTGCTGTGAGGCTTGTCTTCCGGACTCGCAAAGTTGCGTTAATCTCGTCTAATGGTCCTGTTAATGAACAGCAGTAATTTCCGTTCTCGGGTTTCACGAATGGTTAACGGTGAGCAATTATTATTAAACGTGAAAACTAACAACAGAATGGTGAGACTATGTTTTGGTTTCAGAGTGGTTTGACGCATCTTAAATGTGATACGAAATTTGTGGAATTCGTACGGATTAATCAGTACCCACACAAATCATACGATGCGTCAGCTACGATCACACAGGAATTTAATAAGCACAGCTAGAGCGCCATTGATCATATCAGATCGGGACGTCGCGTTTGTATACATTGTTTGGCAGACTCTTGAATGAGTACAAATTGTGTCAGGTTAAGTTGAGCATGCCCTCGCACCTTCTCGCATTTACCTTTTCCGACCACTCCGAGTCTTTTCATACCACCGTCTTGCGTGTATATATATCCACAAGGTGGCGTCTGTCCAAATAACAACATAAATCTTGCTTTTAAACGTCTTTTTATTAACAGCATAAATCTTCGCGCTTCTCCTTTGGGTATTTTCATTAATCCCTGACGGAGAGAGAGAGGAAAAACAGAAAGATGTTGACTCGGAGAAAAGAATATGGAATTCAATCCTGCAAGGAACGGTGCGCGCGATACTCGCTCATCTGCCGGAAGTCACCGCCTGTATAAAATTCTGCTTTATTCGAACGGTGTAGCTGCGCATGCTACACGAGCATCCAGTACTGATAACGCACAGTGAGCTCTTATTTCAACGGGATTCCGATGAGGTATCAGTTAATAACCAACAGCAAACCCTAATTCTCGATAGTGACTTCTGTGAATTAACTTTAGATATTCCGTAACCGTACGCGTACCATACGAATAACGGTACAACTGTTATGGATGATGGATATTACGCGGAGGTACTCGACTGTGGATGAGCTATCGTATTCCTTGGGTTGCCACTAGCGAAGTTTACTGAACTTGACATTCGTCCTGCACGATAAAGACCGGTTCTCGACGAATTATAGCGGAAATGTGACAGGGCTCGAAGAGTACCGCGATTCTCTTTATTCGATTTGCGCAACTTCGGTCAAGAGGACACTGCAGGTTCACCCGTAACTACGTGAAAAACTGTAATTCGAAGCAAATGCTTTCTTTTCGCAATCATTTTTTAAATGAGAAAAGGGAGCACGTGGCGTAGGTTGCCAAGGCAAAGGCATTCGAGGGGTCGAAGAGATGCAGCGATGCCCAGAGTCTGTTATTACGAACTTTTTACGCCCGAGCGAGTGCATTGACGGCCTACGCGTTCGCCACCGCCCCTCTGCCATTGAGATATTCGTGTGATTTATCAAAGCGTTGGTTATATTTAACAACGGATACGACATAGCCAAAGTCACCTCCCCTACTAGGCCTCGGGACTTCTCTCGGAGACCTGCGCTTTATCGCGTCTCAATAGCGCAGCACGTAAGCGCATTCATCCTGCATACCTTGTGGATATTTTTTATTCACCCATGCCATTTACTCTTGCAAATGTCTGCCGAACGATTCTTCACTCGGTTGCATGCTCCCTCATCTTCCACAATTGGTGCCTTCGTTATATCGTGCATGATTAAGCGAGTATCGTTCCTTGTTTTTTAAAACGTCATCCGGGGAAAATTTTTTGATTTGTATTTGAATTCGTGGTTAATGATATTATTCACGCAGTATTGAAATGTGTTTGAAACATGCAATTTGAGTTAATGATTATTTCTTGTCAGAAACCTTGTTCCCAAAAATTCAAGATGGGTTAGTATTTCAAAATTGTGATACTTTGATTTCCCAAAACTCAAGGTATAAGAATATTTCAGTGAAACCGAATAATTCTCGATATTTCTATGAGTCACTAGATCGTGAACCTGTAGTGCATGCTGGATCATCTTGTTGCATTTAAGTTTGCTCTCTATTCTTTTTTTTTCTTTTTACCTTGACTCTCCTTTACAAAAACTGAACAAAGAATGAGCATATTTTGGTCGTGCGTGTCTGTAAATTTGCAGCTCATAAAACTGATTTTACGTGGATTTCGTTAACCCGTTGCTCTTCGACCTTAAACGAACCGTCGGTACTCAATCAGATATTTTAAGTCGTAGGGTGCGCCATACCGTTCAGGTGAACAAGGGTAATCGAAACGGACGCCGAGAGACACGCCCCAGCGGCATACTTCCCCAATTTCTGCGGCATCTCGTGCTGGACTTCCGTGATCTCGATATACCTATATCGAAAAACAATCGTTGTTGATAGATTGATGGCCAGGAGCGCCAATAACAGCCACTTACCGAAAGAGAACTGGGTCATCCGGAATCGTACACTCGTCACAATAAACATGGCAATGAATTTTGTTCCACGAGTTCTAGGGATCAGTTATGAAACCGTTCACTGGCACAATCATGTATGGTGTCTCAAATCTCATTCAACATTAATGTAATACCATTATCGTGGAATGTATTGTTTGGAAATATTTTTTGAATGACCGGGGAAAGGATCTTCTGCTTTACACAAGTAGATCATCTAATAATAGTTGGCCTGGTATTAGAACATTAAGTCTACAATTTTAACCACCGAACGTAAACATGTTAAGCACTGTTTTTCCCCAATATCTATATCCTTGGGCTACTGCTTCGCTACGCTACGGATTCTTTAATACGGAGAAATCAAAGCCGTTATAATTGGACAATAATTTCATGGCGATCGCTCACAAACGATATATCCACTCTTTTTGTCAGTACAATGTCGCCCAAGGGCCGTTCAAGTTTCTAGTGAAGTTGTGCAACCATCACAGGGACGAATATATCACAGCGGCGAAGCATGAAATGATTATAAAGTTATATTGTCAGGCAAAAATAGATTCGGAGGGTCAATGACGTACATTCGTTGGATCAATAAGTAATAGTCGTTCCTGCACCGGGTCATTGAGCGAGCAATTTGGACCAGTGGTGAAAAATATTTCGAAAAGAACTGGTACCAATCCTCGTGAAGTATAACTTCGCCACGAGGTCTTCAACGCGAAGAGCGGAACAACAATAGTTTGACGATGATGACTTACAAACGATGTCCATTCGCCGTTAACAATAGGACGTTGCCCAACCAAGGGCCCCATAAGCCATAGTTTCAGAAGAGGTTGTGCAACGACGAGGGTATGTGTATCACAGCGGTGAAGTAAGTTACATTGTCGGCAATTACGAGCCTCGCTGGTATAACACTCAGACAAAGATTGGGCTAGGTGCAAGCGGCCGGTTATGGAAAGAGGTGATCGATACTCGGAAGTAGTCATCCGATTCCGAGTACATCGTGGGCAGCCGCATAAGCTCAGTGTGGCGCGGCGCAACGCTTACGACGAGGTTCACCTTGGTACAAAACCACCAAGTGGGCAGCCGTGGTCCAGTCAGTAACAGTAGTAGAGCGTACAGCATGGACTAGCCGGCAGTGGATGCACGGGGTATAGAGATAGTTGTAGGCAGTAGCAGCAGACAGAAGAAGCGGAGGCTGCGCTGGAGCCGCAACGAGTATCGGGCTGGTCCGGTAGTCACATGGTCAGTCGCGTCGACGACTCTTATCGGGCATCTCAGGGAGCACCGGCCTCATCCTGCAGGCCAGCCCCGGCGACTGCTTTGCCTCAGTTGCTGCTCCCTGTAACCATCGATACCCATGCAAGTTATGCAACTATGTAGATCTCGATAGAGCGGAACTTTTAGCCCCCACGAATACTTCTTTTCGCTTCGGGAGTGGATTAGCCTTCTTATTATTTTCTTCTTCTTTTCATACCATTTTAAGTCAGCCCATTCTTATCGCCACTCCAAACGGCGCCACGGCTTCAACGGGGCATTATCGTACACGTGTACACCGGCACTAGGTGATCAGAAATATTTGGGTTAATCCGTCGACTAGTCGCTTGGAACACGGGCATCTTGATACAAATTTGAAGACCACAATTGACGCGTCGACAATGTTGATCACACTTCCAGGCCTGGTCTAGAGATATTCGTGAGAATCTAAGGCGGACATTGGATCATAAAACGGAATCGATCCGCTTGATAATTTTAAAAGAGGAAAATCAAATGAACGACTTATCTTGCGTCGGACAACTGACAGTGCAGCCCTTGCGATTGGTTTTTAATTAAACGGAATGAACCTTTCACTGGATTGTGTAACGGTAACTGCTTTCTGCGATCAAACGATTTGATTAATTGGAGTGAATAGATTTGTTTCGGCCAGATACATATTCGTTAAAGCGTATGACCGAAGCTTGAATTCAGGAATTTACAAACATTTATTCATATATTTTTCCAATCATATACAGATACGATCGTATCTTCTTGAATTTATGAAAGAGACAAGTTTCTATGCTCAATTGTAAAGTCGGTATTACGTACAAAAACGATACTCGTGGATTCGTTCTTTCCGATTTCTCGGTTGTCCTGATCTTGAGCTCAAGTGTAAGGCTGCGAACTAGAAATGACGGAGAGTCCGTGGCAGGCCAACGACGATGGTTGCTTCATAATATATCACGGGTATTGTTCACAGATGGTGTACGTTTGGGTCCTGAAATCGTGCCTCGAGAGAACCGTGAAGACGAGGAAACAATGTCGTTTGAGTACAGCCCATGAGCAAACGATCGTGAATGAATGCATGTGCTTAAGTATAAAAAGTTTATAAAAGTGGCCTAACAGTGTACGCGGGAAGTCAGTGTTGATAGGTTCAGCGAAAGCATACCAGTCCCATCTCATCACCGTTGTTTGTGTCTGTGAATGCGTGCTCGGCACTCGGACTCGGCGCACGATTTACTTTTACGAAGCATGAACAAGCCACGAGTTCAATTCATAAACGAGACTATCGAAAGTGGGAAATGAAAGCGTTTTTTTTCTTTTTTTTTTTTCTTACGTTTCATTTCAATAAACCTTATGGTAATCGAATCTCATTACCACCTGAATACCCGCGTGACTCGCGATATATTATTTAGCAAACAAATTGAGCATGCGCTAGCGTGTGTGTTTAATGAACCTTTGGATAACCTGCATCCGAGTACTACTACAAGGTTAATGACATTTTAATTAACTGGCTAACGAAGTATGAACAGCTAATTAAAATAGCCGATGGCATATTCGCCGTGGCGCGTATGAAACGATAGATATATCCTGAGATAGCATCTACCTTCGGCGCAAAAACAAAGGAATGTCGTGCAGAGGGATATTTCTTTGCGCTGGAAAAACATGGCTTTATACACCGCGATTCGAACTCTTTTTTTTTCGTCGTTTTTCTTCCACGCAACTCGTTAAGATTACTCGACCCTGCACATTTTACTTTACTGATAGACGGCACATCGTGTTTGCCATTTACTTAACTCCTATCTTTCTTTGTCGACTCAGCTGGCGTTCAGGGCGTACAGGGCATGTTACGTGAGCTTATGTAACAATAATTTCTAATAATTTACATGAATTTCCGAGTTTTTGAAGCATAAAAATTTTGTACAGCAAATATTCTTTTCTTCAAATCTCCAAGTGGCTTGTGATGGTCTATTACTTTTAAGAAATGACTGAAACAGCAATGATTTTGTCATCCTAATTCATCGAGGAAAAGCAAAGCGAGCATCGCTAGAAATGTACTATCTACGTACCACCAGTTCAGTAACCTTGATTTTGAAACGCGCTGATCTCCATGACGACGTTGCTCGCCCATTTAATAAATTGATTACAAGTTTCGTATTTGCCGATCACCCGGCCGTGGTACAGAGTTTAAGCCACTCAGGGGTCACTGATCTTACTCAGAAATGATTGAGATTACATATCCGAGTCGCGCAAAAAATTCCTATACCCATAGTATGTTATTAGAAACAGATCTGAATTTTATTAGCATTATTCGATAACCGGTACGTCAGCATTGTAGACCGACTGTCGGTGTCCAGTCGTGATGCTGTCAAAGATATTTGTCAAAAACAATAGATCACCGTTGTGACCTCCCGACTCCGTCCTGCCACCATTCAATCCTATCTCAAAGATCGAGTAGTGGTCACACTGCCCTCCAAAAAGAACCACTGCATGATTTTTAATTTTTATTTTAAATCATATCAGGCTGTCAAGGCATTAGGATCGCCATATAGTCCATGGCTGCTGTAATATCACCGGGTTTGATCTTTCGGTAACAGTCAACAACCTCGGCGACAAATGATCATCCAAATATTACACCATATTCGGAGTTATTTCTGTGGGCAAATTTTCGATCTCAGATTTGAAAAACTGTCCATGCTAAAGTGTTTGGAAAAAAATACTATAGAAGTATAATCGTTACACGTTATAAGCCATCGCAGTGACCCGAATGGCAAAAAGGCAAAGACAGATCCGATGCTAACGCGTAACTGATTGACCGTCCGCCCATTTAACCGGTCACACCGTAATGTCAGATGATATTTACGATAAGATGGGGTTCCGCTTATACGAACGTTCAAACTTTTGTTCAGTTAGTTTTTTAGTGAAAGCCTTTTAGCATTGCAATTCCAGAGAGTTCTGTACGCAAAAAATTACTATTAGTGAAGACTTGTGACTTGTAAGATAGCTTTACAGCAGGTAATGAGTATACGCTTGGGATGTAGTATTTTTTTATGGACAATACGTTATTGATTTGTATGTTTTTATACAAGTTTCGCGCATGCCAGTACTTAATTACAACAGCTTAATTGTGAGTCAAGTCCAACAATCCGGCTACTGCTGCTTATCTAAAAAGAAATTTATGAAGAAATACGAAGACGCACGAGTGTGATACAAAACGTATGCACCAAGTATATATATACTCAGAAAAATCACTACCGCTCAGTACTTCTCTTAATCCGGAAATGAAGAGATTAAGTCCTTCGGGTATCTTTGACCAAAGAATTTCTCCAGTGCCGTACATGTATTCCGATGTAGTAACATAGTCATCAATTATTATCCTTATAGATATTTACCCAACAATTAGAGGCATTTAAGGGGTAGTTAGGAAGAAAATGAATAATTTAGTATAATATACGCGCAGCGATGGGCTACTAAAAACTGGTTTCTTAATAAGGCTTAACGTTTATGTTGCATGAATTTTGAACACAGTCATAAATTGGTCGATTAGGTACCTAGGCTTGATTTGCATTTAAGTTTATACCGTCATCCGGTGAAGCAGTTTTAATCTCAATCTCATCGCGGTCAGGTATACAGCAACAAATTTTATTAACGCTAGATGAAAAATGCGGCACCGCAGTGCATCGCGCTACGGTACAGATATTGCCGGAGATAATTGGTTATTTGAAATTATTTTCACCCGCAGCCTTCCTATACATTTGTTCCAATTTCCATCGCGCTATTACACCACGTGTACGCAGTTATAACAATAAATTAAGCGTTATACTGACCTGCGGAAAGACACCTGAGATATTATATCCGAAAAAACAAACACTCTAGATCCCCAACGACTTTCTTTCAGTCCCTGTATATACATATCAAGCCGTTATCGTAGTAACTAACTGTTCCATGCGTGTTCTGAACTATGTATTTTCTACCTACGTAATAATTCCCCTCGACGACCAAGCACGCCCGACTGTCTCGGCTTAGGAATAGGAGGATTATTAATAACCTGCTTTAGAAAAGTGAAATGCACGATTTGACACGAAGTAGCGTGACGAATCCGTCCTAGGCAGAGACCTAGGAAGTAGCCTCACGTGTAAACACAAGTACTAAACGATCATCCAAGGATCGCACACGATAGAAATATCCTGCCCAAGAGGAAGTTGCGGATAACTAGTTTCCCGATTCGTTTTCGCGGAAACCAATCCGCCCCAACGGTCGTCAACTTCTTCCGTTTCTGAAACTGCGATTTCTAACTCTATGGCACAGCCTGCAAAACTTTTACTCCATAATTCGCAATGCTAGTATAACTTTGCTTCCGGCTGTCACCGGGATACGACAGTTTGCATCACTATTATAACCATGGATGTTGATCCGCCGAATCTTCCATCTTATTCGCCTGTCTGCCGGACGATGCGAGGATCGCGATAAGACTTTGCTGAAAAAGTTTAACAGATGACGCAAAGCCGTCTCACTTTGACATCGGTAAATTTTACTTCCATATGGAGCAAATCCACTAAATAATATCGTCGGATCAATCTCCCCGTGACAGACGCTATTACTTTGTGGCACTTATCCACTGCAGCTGCGTAAGTATTACGTCTACGACTATCAGATGCCCATCAATGTTCGAGGCATTATCGACGTGCTGCTAAATATTGAGGTGAAATTGACACCGTGATTGGTAGTTTACAGCGTCAATCACTCATAGGTACCGAACTCTGGGTCCCGAGTGATCGACCAACTTCTGAAAAACTACCGGCAGATCTTGTCAGGTGTTCGAAATGCTCGTAAATTTTGATCGGGTCGTGTAATACCTAGCTTATTTATGTGGCCTGCAGCATCGGCTTGATACCAACTTTTGATCGGTTGGTAGTCTAGTAGAAACACACAGGGTATGTAATATCTTTCGAGCAATGCCATGGCGCCTCCATTTTTTCGTTCAAATCGGTAAATGCCAAAACGTAATGAAGGCTCAATTAATGTAACACCATAATTTTCAGCTCGATTTCTTTGATCCCTTCCGAAGAATCAAAGCACGTTCCATGATTTTCTAGACGTTATACTTATAGCCGGATCACATGACATTGATTGATCGAAAAACTCCATTTCTTATTCTGATCCTGAATTCTTTTCCCCTTAGAATAACCAGGAGTCATTGTCATCCGCTTGATTTGCTTATTACAACGAATGAAGAAGGAGAAGCGATAGAGATATACCAGACCTCATATCCGTAATCGAGGATGTTTATAATTCGACAGCTCCGCGCATGTAAATCAATCGCCAATAACAGCCGATGCTTCTTACTAATTTCCCTTTCTACGCTGAGATACGATTTAAAACACGCAGAGTATCAGTATGATTTTTAGATTTTTTTACATACGTGTCTGAAATTTATTTTCTCTTTCATTCGGGTTCAGTTCGATACGCTCGAGTCATTCAAGATGTCGAGATGTTATCTGTAAATTAAAACTGAGTGAACCACTTTGTTCAGAGAAAGAAACAAAAAATTTAGAAGGCAAAAGACACACAGCTCTGCTCAGAGGATCGGCTCTGTTTCGGAGACTGATCGGATGTGTCGTCGGCGACGTTTAGACGACGGTAATTAAAGAGGAATCTTCCGACTGGAGTGAAGTTACTGCCTTATTTGATCCGTTTTGAAGCTTCTGATGATCTCAGCTCCGTACCTTTACCTTCGGGACATTATACCTAGAACCCGGCTTCTCGGATGAGCGTGGATTCGTCGACAGCCGTACACCCGTTGGAAACGTTGATTAATGTCACGTGGAGAGCCGAGGACCACGGAGTTGGTCACTGTACCACCATTAGTCTTGCTTTTCATCTCCATTATATCACCACGCATGCAGCTAGCCCCGCGGCCATTCACGCGTTACAAAGTCCTGCACGGCAATAGGCGGAAAAAAGATTCGCTTGATGGTTGAATGGGTACTGCGGTTCTTTATTGTGACCTTTTTGTTTGAAATTTAGAGGAATGTATATTTACGGTAAGATTTTTGCAGAATCAGTAATGTGGTTGGTCGAAAATTTCAACGAATGACGATTCTTCAAGTGTTACCAGAATTTCCACCTCTTCAGACTTTATTCCCGAGGTTAGAGTAAATATATCTCTACTGTCCGAGAAGCGGAAACATTCTTCGCTGTGAATTGTCCCCCTAGCTTGAAGTTATTCGCGATTATCCCCATCAGTCTCATCAGTACGTATACCAACGTGTAGTGCAAAAGTCGCGTTCAAGTGCAGACCCCAGAGTATCGCTTAAAGTTCATCTGTTCGGGAAGAAGCGACGTCTAGCCAGTGTGACAGATGTGGGTTTCAGCAAAAAAGATGTTGTTGAGATCGTGATGTCTTTCTTTCGATAATAAATATGCGTTCACGCGTCTAATGTGAAATATTTATGTATTATCCATAAATGCTGGTACATGTACGAGTATGTATACATATATATATATATATATATATATACATATGCATACCTGTATATGCGCGTAAACGGCCAGGGCGTATACACATGTAGATATGTATATGCCTATATATATATACGTATAATAAGGTAGGTGAAGAAATTATGAAATCAGTCACGCATAGCGTAACTAAACACGTAGCATTAATCATACGTACCTCACCTACACTTAAATTCGTTATATATATACATGTATATATGTTTTGTAGTTATCAAGATGATGGAGTTTGCAATCCACGCACGCGGGATGTTTATGGGGTAGCGATAATCTTAATGTAACTTCACAATTACCATCGCTCAACACGCGCATCTTTTACCGCAGGATGAGCATGAATTAATGGTGGAAAAAATATAATAATATTACTTACGGTCGTGTGGATCTGAGCTAGGTTGTACGCGTACCGCGAGTGTGGAGCCTCTTCTTCTTCTCCTTCTCAACGGAATAATCCCATTTGCGTACACGCTGCTCATACTTAAAATCCTCCAGATTATATCGAGAGGGGTTTCGATTACACGCGGTAACGCTACCGTGCACCGACGTCTCGGTCGACTCGATGTCCAATCACTTGCCCGCCAGTCATTTAATAGTCGTTATCAGCCACTCGAAATGACTAGGCACCTTTGACGGTGGTGCAGCCGTGAGTGCAGCGCGATCATCTCCTCTCAACCAAACCAGGTCAGAAAAACTCCCGAGGACCACGATGCGGCGGGGAGATGAACGTACGGATCTTACGAAGCGTCGACGTTACACGCACCACACTCACATGTGAATCGAACATCCCTGATCACATGCGTGTCTACCGCTGCGCCATAACGAACCCGCTGATACGTCTATCGATGTAGTTTATTATTACACAATCCACATTCTGTGAACGACAGATGCGTCCGGGATAAGATCGGGCGGAGAATGATCGGTTTCACCGAAATGGTACTTGTCCGGAAAAAGATCCTTGAGTTTAATTTTGGTTATACGATGCCATCGGCCGGAGCACGCGATGCACGCACTTCCATTCCTGATTCAATTTCACGCTCTTCTGAACTTAGTTAGGTATTTTATCTCCTTTTCATCGGAGCTCGGGAGTCATGAACATTCTGGCGCGATGCGCCGATGCTGGTGTATATTCGGGAGCTGACCCTGCACCTTGCGCCTTTGATCAGACTCGACCGATTTGTACGGGATGACTGTGACCGCGCCTCGTACCCAAAGTATTATTTCATTCATTTTATTATAATTACGCGGCAACTCCTCGACGCAACGTTACCGGAAATATTCAATATTTTTCAAAACACGGAGAGTGCGTATCTAAAAGTGGCAGCTAATCTCCAGTCATATTCGATTCGAGTGATGTCTCCGTTTACGGGGTGCATGAACTGAAAACATTGAACGGATCGTTAGAGGACTTGAAAAAATCGGTAATAATCACAGTCTTATGGCTTATTGCGGCAGAGCCGTAAACGTGGGCACGATGCTTACGATTAGGCTTCCCAACATGTTTTGTGTTCTCGTAATTAATACCGCTTGAAATTCTTGCTAAGAATTGCATCGGTTGCTGAAGATCTTCATAATCTTGAAGTTTAAAACCTCTCATGGTCTTTGAACCGAACTCCACCTTCATGTTTTTCGCGGTGGTAGTTGCTGAGAGACACCATACGTATAACATGTTTTGGGTTTACCGACTCGAAGTAATCTTGATGAGCCATTCGATATTGGCTCTCCAGATTATCCGATGGCGCCATCCTCTGCTTTCCATTCCTCTTGAGACGCACATGCATCAAGAACGACCTTGCAGCTCACGCGAGGGGCCGGTTCTCCATGAATTTAAGAAGTAACGCTAAGAAGCAGCCGGGAGAGAACTCGATCTGGGTAACCACTACGCACATATTTGTTTCGCTTAAGTGAAATGCCGTGTTCTTTCTACTTGTGCTTTCAATTGACCGTCTAAAACAGCGCAGCTCTGATACACGTATACCACTCAACAGCACTGTTGAGTTTTTAACGCGATCGCGAATATATAACGCGGCATTAATTTTGTTCGGAGGTGAGAAAGTTGCCCTTTTCAAACATTTGATTCTCATCCCACAGACGAAAGAATACAAAGGTTTTGATATATATTTTTCAAGATGTTGACGACCTGCTAATATAGCCTCTTCAATATGCCTTCATCTTCGACAGAATTTATCATAATCTCGAGTCTTTCCTTTGTGCGCACTTTGGTATGCAGAAAATATTTGCTCGCTTCGAGTGGGTAAAAAGAAAAGAAGTCACTGTGAAAACCAATATCGCGAGCCGACGTGAATCATGGGGAATGACAATCAAGTGCCGCACGTAATTGATAGCCTCCTTCCTACACTCATCCGTTACAGCCAGTCCACCAGGTGAAGAGCAAGCTTCGATACGAAAGGTGAAAACGATGGCGTATTGCTGGTATTGCAAAATATTTCAATTACTGTTATGCAAATATGCCTATGCACAATGTATCACGGATATATTTCATAGTCGCAACCGCAATAAGCAATGATTCTAAATCATCCGGAAAAATATGACTTACTGCCCATATGGTAGTGAAAGCAGTGGAGAATCTCTACCTCATTCTTATTATTTCGTATTCTCATCATATTATCGTATGCTATCGGTTCATATTGCAGACGCGAGTTTCATTCGTTCCAGCTTCGTGTTTTTGCTTATCGAATGGCACTTTTTTTTGAGAAGCATCGTTTTTATTCGGCCGTTTATAAGACGATATGAATGCAGTAGCGTGTTGGCCATGATAAAAGCGCGGAACTAAGTACCCACAACAACGACTAGAGTATCAAATATTTGCTGTCTGTACACAGACACACACATAATCATCGTCAGAAAATAAATTTCTGCTTGCATAGAGAGTACAAAATAAATTTATCTTAAAACAAACAGCGTTAAGCTACTTTCACAATGAACCTGCAGCTTATAATTGAATATAATCTAACATAATATGACCTGAATAGTCGCGGCCGGAAATGTCAATTCCGTTAAGTTGATCTATATCGGCATAATTCATTGAGGGCTTAAATTAAACTAGATGACCTTAATCCATTACCCCAGCGGTGAGAAAAATACTTGTACAATAGAGAAACTTTATAAAATCTAAAGTACGAGAAAATCATCCTTCAATGACTTCGGTATTATTTTAACAATTATATCGCAGTCAAAATATGCGTCGCCCATAATTAAAGTAGCTAAGCTGATTAAAGAATTTGATCGTGAAATTAAAGATACTTATGAAGACATTAAATAATTTCAAAAAAAGTTTTCCTTGAATAAAATTCTTTTTTCTTTTTCATCGAATGTACTACTTGTGGTACGGGAGACGAAAGTGACTGAGAAAAATTGAATAGGTCGAAATATTGTGATCAACTAGACACGGTCCCCCCAGGTCTTTGAAGATGAGCCACGGCGTAACGAATTAAGAATTACGAGTGAACGTATGACGATGGCAGAACAATGCAAAGTCAGCGCAGGCATAGGTTGGGGTCGAAGGTACGCAGACGCCGTCGCTATTCGTCATCGTAGGCGTACATATGCATACGGCCAGACTCGGCACCGCCCTATATACATATAAACTTTGAACGACGCCGCAGCGTTCTTCCAATAAGAGCGTTTATCGTCTATCGTGTTTCGTCTCCAAACATAATACGCGCGTGGATTGCCGTGAGGAAACGGCTAATTAGTGCGGTTAGGCCCGACGTCTGACAGAGGGACTTCAGTCGGCCGCAGGACGCAGTGAAATTTGGACGTTCTCGTGTGGTGTTATTTATTTATTTTTTACCTACGCGTTCCAAAGCTATGTGGAAATTGCTGGTCATACTCTTCTTCGGCGGAGTCTTCGGTGGTCCGTTGGAGAACGGATCGCCGCTGGCCTTCAAACCTGACAGCGTCGAAACTGCGGAAGAACCGTGCCATTGTCCTTCGTCCTTAGTGTCTTCTGCCCAGATCGAATCACCCACCGTGGCGAATCGCCCTCTGCTCTCCTCTGGCACCGGTACCCGCACCAATTCGTTGCAGAACCTGGTCTACAACGGAATGCCTTGTGTATGTAGCTTCGGTCCCTCCAGGATTCCGATAAGGGACGACTACATTTACACGCCAGGCATCGGCTCGCACAAACTTCACACGCGAGCTCTGGTCTGGAACGACGCGAGGAAGGTCTGCAACGACGAAGGCGGCCACCTTGCTATCATTAACTCTGTCTCCGAGGCTCGGGTAACGTTATATTTGTTGATAAAGGACACGCGATCCACCTCGATGACGCACAAGTACTATTCAATGCCTGGACTTTTCCTTGAGCCTCACAATTGCACCCTCATTTATCGCTGTATTAAATATGTTTCGAGTGTCGTATGAGGTGTACTTGTAGCGTCTCGAGTACCATAATGCAATTACTGGATTGGGGTATGGCACCGTTGAAAGCGCCTGTGTTTTAACTATAAATACTGTGTTTGGTCCAAAATGACTAATTCTCGGATAATCTACTTAGGGGACTGTATGACAGGACAGAGAGGACGAGTTTGTCACACCGGCTTACGATTAGCCTACCGTATAATAAATTTTCGTGACGATAATTTCTTTCCGAACAAATTATTCCATTCGACTTAACTGTCAGGAGAATTAGGCTATTAAAAACGAATCTAAGACATTGATCGAATAAACCTATTATCGTAAGCCTAAAATCGATTCGTTGTAAATTTTTAGTTGGAATTATCGTCGCTTAGAGCAAGATTACAAGATAATTAAATCCATGTGATAATTACCATGGCCAATAACCCCCTTAAAATAGGAAATTCCTTGACATCCCCAGGTGCTGATGGACATATTCAACAAGTCAACTCCGGTGAAGGGCGCAGCCTACGATCACGCGGCGTACCTTGGAATTCACGATCTGTACAAAGAGGGCGAATGGGTTACGATTTCAGGAGAATCTTTGGCTCAAACTGGATATACCAAATGGACAGACAAGTGGGGCGGCCAGCCGGACAACGGTGATGGCAAACAGAACTGCGGTGTGTTGTACAAGGAAGGAGGCATGGACGACGTATTCTGCGAGGCAGCTTTTGCGTACTTCTGTGAACTGCCCACAATTCAGTTCGTCAATTGATTCGATTGTCGCAATAGCCGATCTTCGTGGAATTCCGTTTATCGTGTGATATCTGATCTACGTTATTCGACAACTTGTAAAATGGTGTCATCTATGAAATCATCTTTCTACTATTCCATTCGATCTTAGAGACTCAACATGTTGTTATTTGCAATAAAAATAAGTTTGTCTTCCAAGTTTGATCATCACGCAGCGCAAAATTTACCACTTACATGTCTGGTTGCAGTTTATAATAACGGACGGTGAATTCATACAGAACGCGATACGGTTACGGTGCGGTCGGGCTTAAGTCACGATCCTGATGCATCATGCCTCTTTGTGTGGTTGAAAAAATATGTTGTTTTCTTTCGTCTGAAACTTTTTACACCTCGTTAGCAAATATCTGTACCGATGCTCGAGAACTCCAATTTGCACAACCTTTTTAATCTGCTCCTGAATTTTTTTTCACCAACTGTTTAGCGCACGGTTAACCCAGCTGTGTGCTGTTCGTGAGAGTACGCGGTGAATCGTCATTGGTAGGACGATGTTACTCATTTTACTGGATATCCTTGCTAATTGCCAACAAACATTGCTGCCGGCATATGTAAGAAACTCCGAAGGATCGCGAGTAGCTGACGATCCCAGACTGAGCCTTGGCTCCTGCGCTCCTTCTGCCATTCTGGCCTAATACACCTCGCGGCGCAGTCTAGTTCATAAATATCGGAACAAGGAGATTAAATCCGGCGGGCTTGCAAGTGCTTCATAAATTTCAAATTCTCCGTCTGACGGTAGCACTGCAGCTGAAGTCACCGATCGATATACGGGCGTTGCAATATATACTATATCGATTTGCACTTCTTTTTCTTCTCTGAAAATCAAGAACCAGTTGGCAATTATTGCCGCAAGTAGTCACGCCACCGACGAAAGATACTGCCAATTGGGTGATTCAATTTACCATTAAGATAGGTAGATCTGTTAATTACTGTAATTTATTAACCTTACATATATGCGCACTCGATGCAACTCGATAGATATTAACAGATATAGCTTTCAATTCCATAAAGTTTCATTTGAGAGGCGAAAAGATATTAGAATTCTATAAATCACAACCGCAGGTGACACTGTGTATAAGAAATCTCCGGCCGTGTTGCGTAAAGATGTACCAATTACAACTGCATAATTTTGTTTCATTCCTACATCAACATTTCTCTATGTTTAACAATGAAAGAAACCCCATTTCAGGGGAGAATTAGTTCCATGATTTATCAACTTTTAATATTCTTAGTTAGTTTTGGAATTTTACCTTAGAATTGATCGCACTCCATAAAGACCTTGACTTATTGTTAAACTATATCTTTTCTTTTCCCTCAATCTTTATTTTTGTGAACAGAAATGCGAAAGGTAATTATTCGATGTCTCGTGTGAAAACCAAATTTCAATTCAAAATCTAGAGAAAAATGCAGCAATATTGTAATTTACAATACATCGTTACAACAGTGTATCGGTGTCTACGTGCACACTGGGTGCTCTGATGGTAGAACGATCCGCGAGAACATTCTTCGGGTATGTGCCTCGTGCACAAGCTTCAATTATAACGGACCGGGCGAAAATGCTGTTTAAATTGCAGGTTCGCGCCACTTCGGTGCGTAAAGTCGTTTTTCCCCCGCCCCCGCCGTTCCCTTCCTCTCTTTCACCCTCTTCATTGATTCAAGTCAATGGGCAGTCCTTGTGGTTCAATGATCCCATCAAACGTTCCAACATTACGTCGAGATGTAAATCAGCGCCGCACTAAAGAGTCCATCCCACTGAAGAACTGAAGTATATTACACCGATCTGGATTTATGTAAAGAGACCACCGTGGACTTCTTACCACGAAGATTCAATTGTAAAAAAATTAATTGATTTGACCCTGAATCACAATGCGTGCAGAATTTATTGTCAGATCTATACAGTACTTTCTCAGTTCTCTTCCGATTACGGAGCAGTGTAATACACAACAAAAATCTAGGCATAGCTTGAAGCGAAATAACTTTTCTACTTCGTTTCTTCTAGAATGGAGAGTCATTTGCGTAAGAAGCAATAAGTGCACCATGTCAAACCGGATACGGTAAGATCAGACCAGAATAGCCCTGAGTGCAACGCTCTCCCCTTGCTCAAGCTGAAGGAACAAAGTAATCAACATCAAACCACAGATTTTACTATTACCCCAGCTGCTTGGTGAAGGAGTAAAAATTCAATCCTAGATGCGGTGATGTTTGATCAGGTACCTACTACAGTACTTACAGCGACTTTTGAGAAGCAACGTGTCAAAAATCCAAAAGATCGTGGTATTGCGTTATAGTAATACAAAAATAATCTCTCGGTTTCTTGAAAAGTTAAGCGATGGATCCCACGTCCGTGGCGGAGCCTGCAGAGGACTCCTATACCGAGGAGTGCAAGGAACCCGAGCCACTTCAAGCTAATGTCACACAGCTAGGGAAGAAGGCGCAGGTGCAGATTCATGATTCGTTCGCGAGGTCGATTAAAATACCAACGTTCGTGGTTTTAAATAACAATAGGCCAGAGGTTTTAGCTCTAAACATCTCTGTCGGGATGTATTGTTCGCCTGTGGAGATGGCAAAAGGAGCTATAAGTCATTACACGTCAAGATGTTGATTATGATCTCCATTGTAGCCACCGTGTCGTGAGCATTGTTCGCGAACCACAGAGCCACCTGTATACCTAGACTTTGCTGTCTCAAACCTAGGCTTCGGTACGTTTCATTCCGCTGTACAGCTGTATTCGCAACCGAGATTTCTGTGCGCTAGAAAGCCGATCCTAGCTGCTTCGATCTGCACAGCACTGTGCACCATATCTACGCCCAGGTGGCCCACGCTACATATCGATCTAGAAAACACAGATTGAATGCAGCATCCTGAATCTGAAAGGCTTTCTCACGATACGTTTGTAATAAAATTCCGGGACCTTTTTTAGTAAGAGAGGTAAAGCTAGTCCTTCGAGCATTGGCATTTAAAGGGTGTATGAGAAGGAGGAAGAAGGGCCAGTGATCGAACACTGAATTTTGTATCCCAAACGAAAGAGCTTTTTATATAAAATTCAAAAGAATCGACTATAAGCGCAAATTATTCGAGTACAGTAAATTTTCCCCCATTCTTTATTATTGGTCCATACTAATATGGGCTTCAAGAGCCCAGCCAATGATCGTCAAAGTAACGATGTCTTTGACGATTAAAAAGTTTGCGAACTTAAGGAATAATATGTAGATATGTATAATTAGAGGAATAATAAAATGAAAAATATTCTAATGTCGACAGATAAAGACTGAAGGGTTTGGAAACTGAAATGGTCATCATGGCCTTATGCCGGTTACCTAATCATTTACCAGATTACGCGCTATGCATTTATTGACAAAGCTGGATAATCACAGTCCATAATCAGTTCCTCAAATATCACAAGATTAAGAATCGCACGAAGATCAGTTAGAACTTGGCTTGGAAATGAAATCGCACTGTCAGTAGGCAGCAAATGAACAGAGTCGTCCGACGGGAGGCCAGTTTCTCGTTCACGCGCCAGCGAGCGCAGATCCGCGAACCACGACCGGCGCACTTGGTTATAGACTTTGTCTCTTCCTGTCCCTCGACATTGTCCCGAGCTCTCTCGATTCCCGAGACTTCAGCTTCCACGTAAGAGTTTATGATATTTTCTGTTATTTTTGACACAAGGTTATGGTTTATGGTGCTCGATACTGCATGGAATCGAAGAAAGAGAATCGGAGATACTTAGAGGGAGGAAAAAATATATTATTGTTCCACAGAATGTAATGCAACGGCCGAGAAAGAGAAAGAGGCAGAAATCATCGGAAAAATGAAAAAACAATATTGTGGGAAAGGCGGTAAAATAGGAAAGAAGAAATGGGAACTAAACGGAGAACGGAGCTCAGTGAGCGGTCGATCTCAGATGGTGCCATATTTCTTTTTTCCTCTCTTTCATTGAACAGAGATACAGAATGCGACTACGGTGGGTAGCCAACATAGAGATTCCATTAGTTTATCCGTGTCAGTCGTGTGATTTGGAATGAGAAATACGTGCGTTGCCGATTATGCTCAGCCCCGAACGGTACATCCTAAGCACAATATCTCACAGTGCAGGGGGCCGGTGCACGTACCATGTGTACCATCGGCGAAACGTAAGGTTTAGCCTGTATAAAAATATGAAAGCACTAATTCCAAGAGCAAGAAAATAACAAGGATCACCTACGAATTTAAGTGGAATAATCGAAATCGGGAGAGATAAAGAAGAGGAATCCTCGCAGTTTCTTTAGAGATTTTACTGAGGCTGGATTTGGGCTAAGTGATCACAAGTCATGTTTAACTTATTTGTTCGAGATGTTGTTTTGCTGTTGTTCGGTAGTCCAACCATTTCGTTGACCGGCAGCAGGGCTCAAGTTACTTGGACAGGAATTCTTATCCTTATCTCGTCCCGTTTCCTATCTCGGATAATCGGGTCGACTCTCTTCTGGACTTCAAACACGATAACAATATCGCAACGTCAACAATCCTCCTGCTGTCGCATGTCCTGGTATCACTGTTCTCCATTCTTGTAATTTCGTCGATAAGGCCGCGCGTGTACCGCGATCGCGATCACATCTTGAGATGTTTATAACAGTTATCGGATTTTACAGTTCCGCTATTTACCACCTATTCCCTGATTTTCTCTACACTCTATCCGTTTTCTAAGCCGGCGTTATGGCCCCGGGGCGATTGCACCAGGCGAGACCCTCGAAGCGCGATATTTCACGCTTAGTTAGCAGAACTCGAAAGTTTATACGATGGACCAAATAAGTTCTCCGGTGCAGATCGTTGTTCACCGCGTTACTCCTTGAAGTCAGCTCAAGCTCATAAAGCAAATCCAGCTTGTCGGATACGGGGAGAAAATTTATGCTCGAACTTTTCGAATGGTTGTTTATTTTCAGCACTTGCGGCACCCTCACGTGTCAAAACCGCAGGGCAAAACTATTTAATTATAAAAGTAGATTGTTATCTGAATTCTCATTCCAAGTAAATCTGACTTTGGAACGTGAAAGTTGACCAGTCTGTACGAAATATTTCACATTTTGATATTGGAATATAATTTATTTCATTTACACTTGTTTCTAGCGTCATATCGCTTATTATTAACCACGCCTTTTGAGTTGGATCCCGATGAAAAATGTGTCGAAAGTGTACCTAATCAACTAGAATGAAGTAGGTGGAGTATTTTCGTCGGATTTTCAAAGCCAACAGTAATTTCGCCTCGGGTGTGATTCATGCAACTCAAGTTTCATTTCTATTTCTTAATTTGAACGGCACGCACTCTCGATCGGTTCATCCGTCTGTCCGTCGACTGCAGTGAGCGAGCAAGTTCTCGCGAAGGTTCGGGTACATCTTACGTGCATTTCAGTTCAAAGAACTCGTCGCCTGTTTCAATATTTATTGTGGGATACGTACAGGCGCCTAGAACGTTTTCTTACTTCGAACTAATGGAACAGAACGTACATGTAGTTTCGATGCAACGTTTGTCTTCGTTTAGAAATTACGCCGGGACCGTCCGGCTCTTGCCCTGCAGTACTTTCGTAATACAGCGCTTCCAACTTGCAGGAAAATAGAGTTTGCTTTACCACCGATGACTGATCACACACAAGCTACCGATGGACCGAACGGACGGACGGACGGACGGAAGGTATGACATCAAAGTCCAAACTACACTCAGCGATACATAATACATGCAAATGCGTATCTATGTACTCACCTATGTACACAAACGGGACTGATCAAGATACGGAATCTAGAGCGTATGGAAAATAGTGATTATTAATTACGATATACATTTAATTCCGCAGATAAATATATGTATAAGAAGAAAAGCCGTACTCGGGTATCTTCACACTTATATACGTACAAGCCGCTGTAGTAGACCCCGTGCATCGTCCAGATTGAATTAACACGTACTAGATGTATCGCTCGCATTCCACGTATATCAGAAGTTATAGATCACCGATTTAATTCTATAATGTCGCCTTGTGAAAGTTGTTCAATGAGCTTCACTTCGGAATTAAATTTGTATGGGTGCGCAACTCATTGATTCTTATCCAGGAAAATTTAGAGGGTACGTATACTGCTGGGTTAATTTTTTTTACTAGCCAATATTCGTATACACGATTACGGAAATAATTATTGCTGCAAGAATCCATAAGGTGATTAACGAAAACGTGTTCAATAAATTGTATATTTATTCCGAAATTTTTTACGCCAAATGGGAGTACACTTTATCGACCAATAAAAACTAATTCGATTTCAGTGCTTTAAGGTAATGTATGTTTTAATATGAGTGAATCATTGGTCAGTGTCTCTGGGTAAAGCCAATTCTTCAAAAATCAATATTCGCCAAGTACGTTTACTCTCATGAACGGTTTTTGCAATGTTTCTTTGATGATGGTTCTTGAGCAAGAAGCATTCTTGGAATACTGAATGTTTAGTGAAAACAAATATTGTGCTGTAAGACTCTAGAACGTTGTTCAATCAGTTCTATTTCACGATACACAAGTTGAACAACTCAGGCGTCAACTTCTCGCCTCATATATTAAGAGTTCTTGTGGCGAGACGGATATTCTTGGAAACTTGAATAATTAGTGATCCGCAATATTCTCATGTACCCAAGACCCTTAGAAGTTGTCGGTTAATTCTATTACCTAATGCACGGGTTTAACAGAGCTGGTGCCCAGCTCTTAGCCTCGTTTTCGTGAAATAACGAAGGACAGCTCGAACTTTGTAACACTCAACTGTAATGCGGCTGTACCGTTGAGATAAGATCGAAGAGACTCACGTTGAAGGTTTAAATTGGAAGATGTACGATTACTTGGTAGCCAGAAAGGATATGGTCGGAGTGCATGGCTCGGGCTCTCGTTCGGGCAATGCACCTCTGCCTGTACCTGCGAATGCAAATAAGCTTTGGCGCCACGAAGGAACCTCCTCATGCACTGGGAAATGATTTTCATGGAAGTATATCATTTGTCTCACGCAAATGAAGTTAAGTAATCATTCTCAGTGTAATTGAATATTGCAGGCAAAGCTTCTGTGGTTTTTCAGCATCGGCATTGACTGACGCGAGACCTGATTGGAAATATGGGTTAACAAATCAATTTCTTGCGTGTATCAAACCCTCGTCAAATCTTTGCGGGTGCAAGGGTTGTGATGATGAAACGACAATTAAGTGGAATAAATACAAGTACTGGCATGACAATGCATTTCGCATAGTTGCGACAACATATATGATAGAGAATTAATCTCCGAGAATCCGTTGCATGATTTCATGTGGGTTAAGGTGAGAAATAAGTAATATGTGCAGTAGGAGCACTGTGTCAGCTTAAGATATTGAGCGTAAAATTGTGTTTCTCAGAAAAAATTCTCCATTCGGTGAGGGTTCGAGAATACTCGGAGCAATCAGCCGCCAATCGATCATCAAACGTCAACGTGGTTCATCGCGCTCTGCTGATTTGCAGAACATCTTCGAACGAGTCACCGAGGCAGTCTTATCTTAACTACAGTGACACTGTCCGTTAGCGATTTCGTCCTGTCTCTTACAGGCGTGCGACGTCTCAAGTACCCTCGATCATCCTCTGGATGGTTGACCGATTTGAAGATTAAAGAAATCCGTGCTGCTGTGAGACTTAGTGATTCGGTAAAATTCTATTGAAAATGACATGCATCATTCGTAATCGATCTAATTATAGTCGTGAATGGATTTAAAGTCTGCCATGAGAAACCATAACTGATAATAACAAAATACTTATGTAACGTGTATTCATTGGTGGACCAATAAGCTGAATAATGTTATGCAATCCCTGATATTCTCTAGACATTTAAAGCATTGTACATACATGCAGGTACTGGATACACGCTAAAAAGACTAATGACTAGTTACTAGAAGTGGTGGATATGCATTTTATCAGGATTAAAGAACAGCAAGATTATTTAAATACGTAGGTATGGATGGAAATCATATTAGGTACAGATATCGTTTATGACGTAATGAGTGGACCAAATTGACTCGTATGAGCATAAATGTGGATAGCTTCCGGATAGTTACCAGAAGTTGCCCTGCGGATTTGCCAGCTGTAATTCTCCGCTGCGTAGTCTAAGCAATTTAGCAAGCTAATTGTAAACCATATCAGTTCCGCTAGCGGTATGACGTCAAAATGACTAATACAAAAATCACTCTTATGACATACAGGGAATTTCATAGAAGCATTTGTCATAACACCGATGTAATTGAATTAATATGCTACAAAGGTTAACCTGAATATTTGATGACAACAGAAATGTATTCCACGAAAATCGATTTCTGAAGGATTTAAGAAATTTTGTCGACATTGTGAAACGTAAAATTGGTACCAAGGATAGACTGTCAGCTTCTTCGACCAGGACAGAGTAAAATGTCGAATAATCCCCTCACAATACATGAAAAATGGTCTATACTAAGTACCGATTTTTCAGAACTCAAAAAACGAAGTTTTACACAATTTTGAATATCTTGAAGATCGTAAGACTTCGAATGTTCTACGATGCGCCGATTTCAGGGAAATCAAATGAGTTCTAATGCGCTACCGAACGAAGATCCGTCCTTTGTACAGAAAAATGATTAATTCAATCCAGTCGTCATAATTGGATTTCTTATTATACATATTCATCAAGAAGCGAATACGAAATGATGCGTTCAGGCGGTTCAATATTATGTTGTGAACTTTTATATGAATATTTTTCATTTTCTGGTTGAAATAATGTATGAAGCACATCTTTGTCTTCTGATGATAATCAGTTATCATAGGAAATATTTGATCATACTTTTGTAGTACCTGCCACTTCCAACTACCTCCAAACACATACCATCTCCAACCACCTTGTACGAACCGGTACTACCTCCTACCATTTCGGAACACCTCCAACCACCCTCGACCCCGCCGACCACCTTCGTCCTCCTAGTCCCCCTGCTCCGCCGTGTATTCTATAACATTAAGATTGATAATTATTCCAACAACTTTTAATTTACTCTCACAATCTTTAATTTTCGTAGGCATAGAATCGGATAAAGTATCTACGTTGGTGAGAGAAGAAGAATTATTTGTCGAAAAGTGTTCGTATGGAATAAAATTTAGAGTAACTGTAATATATCACGGATGCGCTGATTTTGATCCAGATGAACGGATATCCGTATATGATACAGTATGTAACGCAGTATCCCGATTTAAAGACCTAAAGAGGTGATTGTCGGCGATTTTTTTTTTTTTTTGATAGCGAGAGAAAGAACGTTTCTTAAAACTTCGAGTCAACTTTGACACACATTTGAAAGGTACTAGCAAAAAGTTTTATCATCCAACCGTCGCAGAACGGCAGCGTTATTAGCTGACCCGTTAACGGAAGAATATATCTTTAGTCAAAGGCTGACCATCGACGGGCCTAGCCGCTTGAATCGGCAAGAATGATAACGTGCGTATGTCTTGTCTGAAATGTAGAAACTGAAATCATTATACATCATATCTCATCATACATCATATCATCATATATAGTATTAAAGTTTGAAACCAAAGTTTGAATGTTCGAACGTTCAGATTTTCAGAAAGTGACGTCACCCAAATTTTTTTTTTTTTTTGACGTAATCGATCTATAGTAATCGTCAACGATGGAAATTCCTCAGTCTGGAAACAACCGCGCAGTTGAGCGGACGGATGAGAATCGCGCTCCGCAGATTTCGAGTACCGGGTTCTCTACCTCCTGGATCCAGCGCTCCGGGTCCGCTACCTTGTGGGGCTCCAGTTCCAGGACGAGCGCTCCGTAGTTTCTATGCTCCAGGTCCGCTACCTGGTGAAACTCGATTTCAGGGCGAAGTGCTCCATAGTTTATGCGCGCAAGCTCAACTACATGGTGAAACTAGACTTCCAGGACAAGCGCGACGTGGTTCCTGTTTCATATTTACAGTGAATTAATTCGATTTATTTTCGCACAAGCCCAAATTCAGGAGCTGTCAATGCGCTAATAATAATTATACAATTTTTTATAATTTTCTCATAATCTTCTTGGTGAAATGTGTCGATGAAAAAATTGTATTAATCCTTACACAATACGTTTGATGTGTTCTAATACTGAAAATATTTATCAGTATACGAGGTATAACCCGAGGTGTTTAGCGCTGGTCGTTGGAGATGGTCTGAGCTGGACGAGGAGGAGGACGAGAAAGACGAGGAGAACAAGGTGGACGAGTGGGACGAGGATTTGTGCTCGGTGAGTTTAACACTTTTATACTATTTAATGTCAATTGTAATTATATTGTACCTAAAATTTTTCGAACTTGTCATGTTTACGATAAATTATTTCAATTCATTTTTTGCGCAAGCTCGAATTCAGTAGCTATAAATAGGCTGATAGAATTTATTATATAATTGATTAATTAATTAATTATAATAATCCTTACACTATATTGTTTATGTGTTCTTATACTGAAAACATTTATTACTGTTCTAGGTATAATCCGAGGTGGTTGACGGTGGTTAGAGGTGGTCGGAGGTGGTGAGGGGTGGTTGCGGGTGATCAAGGTGGACGGGGAGAAGAACGAGCAAGCGACGGAGAACGAGGATTTTTCTAGGGTGAGTAAAACACTTTTATAATATTTAATTCCGATTGTAATTAGGTTTTACTTAAAATTTTTTAAACTTGTCATGTTGACAATAAATTATTTCAATTCATTTTTCGAGCAAGCCCAAATTCGGAAGCTCTTAATGCGCTAATGAAAGTTCTATTACTTTTTATAATTTTCTCATAATTTTCTTAGTAGAGTCTGTCGATGAATGAATGGTATTAATCCTTACACAATATTTTTGAAGTCTTCTCATACTAAACATGTTTATTGGTATTCAAGACAACCCGAGGTAGTTAGCGGTGGTCGTTGGAAGTGGTTGGCGGTCGTTGGAGGTAGTCAGAGGTGGTTGCGGGTGATCGAGCGGGACAAGGAGGAAGACAAGGAGGAGAGGGAAGAGGATTCATACATGGTGCGTATAACATTTTTATAATATTTAGTGGCAATGTTGATTATATTTTATCTGAAATTTTGTAAACTGGTCATGTTTAAAATAAATTATTTTAATTCATTCATTCATTTCTTCGAGAAAGCACAAATTCAATAGCTCTAAATGCGCTAATACGATTGATTGGTTTATTAATTTATCAATTGATTGTATAAATCCTCACACAATACTTTTAATGTGTTCTTATGATGAGAATATTTATGACTGTTCATGGTATGACCTTAGGTGGTTATCGATGAATGTTGGAGGTGGTTGAAGGTGGTTGGAGATGTTCGGAGGTGAACGTGGAGGAGGTCGAGGAAGACGAGGAGAAAGGTGGACCAGGAGGACGAGGATATGTGCACTGTGAGTATAACATTATAAAGTATTGAATAAAGTAGGAGTAGGAGTAGAAGTAGGAATAGGATCAGGAGTAGGAGTAGAAGTAGGAGAAGAAGTCTAGCCTACCCTACCCTACCCCCTACCCTACCCTACCCTTCCCGCCCCTACCCACCTCCTATACTCCTACTTCTACTCCTACTCCTATTTCTACTTCAATCTTACTCCTACTTCTACTATAACCTTACTCCAACTCCTGATCCTACTCCTATTCCTACTCTCACTCTTGAACCTACTCCTGATCTCACTCCTATTCCTACTGCTGATTCTGGATGTTAACGTTACGGAATATATAGATTGCGTATCGAATTGGATCCCATATCGAAACGAACAATTCTTTTATCGTCATATTATAGCCAATTATAGTGGATTATCTGGTATGTTTCCTAGAAAATTATAAAATTTATGGTATGCATCACGTATTGATCATAAATAAATCATGTATATCAATGACGTACATGGAACGCATATACATTTATGCTTTTTGGTGTTCGCATAATTATTACATCTGATCTATTTTTATTAATGATCTATGATATACATTCTTCTCTCGGGTACCTATACCTTAACTATATCACTGTTTTGCTACAAATTTTGAAAGATATTTATTCTCATAATCAATTTCTTGTACCGACGACAATTCGGTAAGTACACTCAGGCCAAGTACTGGCTTGGGATGACCATTGCGAAGACTGTGTTACTCAGAAGTTGAATGCAGCCAGCATCATGTAGAAATCGAAAACTCTCTGATGTTCGGCAATAAGTTCTCAACTCTACGGTTGGAATACCTCACAGAGCAGTTTTCGGTTGTCACGTTAAAGCCCATGAGGGCGACTGTGTTTATATTCTTCATCCAATGGTGAGGCTAACCCCTTTGTATTTTTGGCGAAAATTTCCGCGATTTTGAAAAGTGCCGGAATAAATTTTTTCATGCACTATTCCGTCGTGATTTTGCGAGAGAAATCGATTGGGTGCAGTCCCAATACACTGCGATCAATGCATCGAAAGTTACAGCCAAAAAATGAAAACCTGAATTTTCGACATTTTTCAGCAGGTGTTTTTTCGCTCGCCATTTCTCTCCTGTCGATCTGACGCTCTTTTTGCTGCGTTTTCTGAGTTCCTTGTGGTCCAATTGGTCGGAAAAGAGTCATACAAATCAATTCTGAGACGATAAATTTTTTGGTAAAAAAAAAGGAAGGTTAACCCCTTTGAATTTTTGGCGAAAATTTTCGCGATTTTGAAAAGTGCTGGAATCAATTCTTTCAGGCACTATTCCGACGTAATTTTGCGAGAGAAATCGATTGAGCGCAGTCCCAATACGCTGCGATCAACGCATCAAAAGTTACAGCCAAAAAACAAAACCTGTGATTATATGAATCCTTACGTAATGTTTTTGATGTGTTCTTATACTGAAAATATTTATTGCTATTCCAGGTACTACCCGATGTGGTTATCGGTGGTTGTTCGAGGTGGTTGGCGATTGTTGGAGGTGGTCGGAGGTGGACGAGGAGGAGGACGAACAGAACTGAGTCTCAAAGCCCTGTTGACATAAAAGCAGCTATTCGATAGAAATTATAGTTTATAGTTTACACAGCCCATTGCATGATATTTCATTATAAATACGTATGTTTCAATGTATTTAGGAATAATTTATCAAATATACAGAGGTCATGTGCAAATAATAAATGAATTGATTCGACCGCAGTTTGATGTATTCATTAGAGCTTTAACAATAAATTTAAACTTTGTTACTTCTTTCATTTTATTATGGATAATCAAAAACATTTCCGACTATTCGTGCTGTGGAAGCATGGGGATTAAACCAAATGTAGCAAAAGTTCAGAAACAGTGTACGTAGAGTACGGGTAGTTTTCTAATAATGCAAATAGAATAAAATACCACGCCTTGCGAATTAGCTTTCCCGACAGAGATGAATGATGAATTTTAAGGACTGCATTATCGTTGTTGAATACTCTATGCCTCATGGAAAAAGAAAATCTGTAACAATAAAATTGATGCACCGGATCATCGTCGACTTTAACTTTTGAAATGTCCTACCATTTCGAACACCTCCCACCTTCCCCTGCCACCACCGACCGTCAATGGCCACTTTCGACCACCCCCTATCACCTTCTGCCAGCGCCGACCACCTCCTACCATTTCCGAACACCTCCAACCATCCTATTTACCTATATTACTAGATTAGCTATGATATGAAAAGAGAAGAATGATTCATTTCGAAATGGGATTCTATTCGACGCGCGCTCGATGTATTCCATAACATTAGTATTCATAATTATTCCAACAACTTTTCATTTGCTCTCTCGATCTTGAATTTTCATAGGCATAGAATCGAAACGTTGTTTTAGCTGGTCGCAAGTGAAGTATCTGCGTTGGGTGGAGGAGCAGAATTGTTTTTCGAAAAGTATTCGGATGGAAAAAAATTCAGAGTAACTGCAATACATAACGGATGCGCTAATTCTGAACGAGATGAAATGGATGCTTCGTATATGAGACAGTATTTAACGCTGCGTAGTGATTTAAAGACCTAGAAAGGTGATAGGGAGAGAAAGAACGACGCTTCTTAACACTTAAAGTGTATTTTAACACACATTTGAAGGATACGAGCGAAATTTTTCATCATCCAACTGTCGCAGAACGGAAGCGTTATTAGCCGACCCGTTTACTGAAGAATATATCTTCAGTCAACGGCTGACCATCGAAGGGCCTGGCCGCTTAAGTCTGGAATCGGCAGGAGAGATAAAGTGTGTATTTCTTGTATGAAATGTGAAAGCTAAAATCATTATGCATCATATCATGTCATCATACATCATACATCGTGCATCATACATCGTACATCATACATCATCATACATAGTACTAAAGATCGAAACCAAAGTTTGGATGTCGGATGTTCAGAAAGTGACGTCACCAATTCAAAATCAGCTAGCCGAATTCCTCAGTCGGGAAACAACCGCGCAGTAGAGCGGACGGATGAGAGTCGCGCTCCGCAAATTTCGAGTACCGGGTTCTCAACCTCCCGGATCCCGCGCTTCGGGTCCGCTACGTATTTCGAGTATCGGGTTCTCAACCTCCCAGATCCTCCGCTTCGGGTCCACTACGCGGTGAAACTCGACTTCCAGGATAAGCGCTCCGTGGTTCCTGGTTCATGTTTGCAATAAATTATTTCAATTCGTTTTTCGCGCAACCCCAAATTCGGTAGCTGTCAGTCCGCTAATAAAATTTCTCGACTTCCAGGATAAGCGCTCCGTGGTTCCTGGTTCATGTTTGCAATAAATTATTTCAATTCGTTTTTCGCGCAACCCCAAATTCGGTAGCTGTCGGTCCGCTAATAAAATTTCTCGACTTCCAGGATAAGCGCTCCGTGGTTCCTGGTTCATGTTTGCAATAAATTATTTCAATTCGTTTTTCGCGCAACCCCAAATTCGGTAGCTGTCGGTCCGCTAATAAAATTTCTCGACTTCCAGGATAAGCGCTCCGTGGTTCCTGGTTCATGTTTGCAATAAATTATTTCAATTCGTTTTTCGCGCAACCCCAAATTCGGTAGCTGTCGGTCCGCTGATAAAATTTCTCGACTTCCAGGATAAGCGCTCCGTGGTTCCTGGTTCATGTTTGCAATAAATTATTTCAATTCGTTTTTCGCGCAACCCCAAATTCGGTAGCTGTCGGTCCGCTAATAAAATTTCTATAACTTTACAATCTTCTCATAATCTTTTCGGTAAAATATATCGATAAAAAAATTATATTAAACCTCACACAGTATTTTTGATTTGTTCTCATGCTGAGAATGTTTATTAGCATTCGAGGTATAACTCGAGGTGGTTGGCGGTGGTCGTTGGGGGTGGTTAGGGGTGGTTGCGGGTAATCGCGGTGATTCAGGAGGAGAGGGACGAGGATTTGTGCTCGGTGAGTAAAACACTTTTATAATATTTGCTGGCAATTGTAATTATATTTTATCCAAAATATTTCAAACTAGTCATGTTTACATTAAATTATTTCAATTCATTTTTCGAGCAAGCACATATTCAGTGGCTATGAATAAGCTTACACAATTTATTATATTATTGATTATTAAATTAATCAATTACTTAATTACTCAATTATATTAATCCTTACACAATATTTTCGATGTGTTCTTATACTGAAAATATTTATTACTATTCAAGGTATAACCTGAGGTGGTCGAAGGTGGTCGGAGGTGGACGAGGAGGACGAGGTTTTGTGCTGGGTGAGTAAAACACTTTTATAATATTTCATGGCAATTGTGATTATATTTCATCTGAAATATTACAAACTTGTCACGTTTACAGTAAATTATTTCAATTCATTTCTCGTGCAAGCACATATTCAGTAGCTATGAATAATCTTATACAATTTATTATATTATCAATTAATCAAATGATATTCTTATAATATTAATTGGCAATTGTAATTATATTTCATCTGAAATATTACAAACTTGTCACGTTTACAATAAATTATTTCAATTCATTTTTCGTGCAAGCACATATTCAGTAGCTATGAATAATCTTATATAATTTATTACATTATCAATTAATCAAATAATATTCTTATAATATTCAATGTCAATTGTAATTACATTTCATCTGAAATATTACACACTTGTCACGTTTACAATAAATTATTTCAATTCATTTTTCGTGCAAGCACTTATTCAGTAGCTATGAATAATCTTGTACAATTCATTATATTATTAATTAATCGATTAATTACATCAATCCTTACACAATATTTTTGATGTGTTCCTATACTAAAAATATTCGTTACTATTCCAGGTATTACCCGAGGTGGTCGGAGGTGGACGAGGAGGAGGACGAGCTGGACGAGGAGGAGGACCAGGTGGACGAGGAGGAGGCGGGGTGGGTCGTGGGAGAGGACCTCTCCTCTCCTCAGAGGAGGGGAGGGGGAGGGGGAGGGGCAGGGAAGGGGGAGAGGTGGGTGGGGAGGGGAAAGGGAAGGGAAGGGAAGGGGTTGGGAGGGGTGGTGAGGGCAGGGGAGGGCGGCGGGGAGGGGGTGGGGAAGGGGGCGGGAGGGAGGAAGGGCGGGGGGCGGGAGGGAGGGAGGAGGGCGGGCGGGAGGGAGGGGGGAAGGGCGGGCGGGAGGGAGGGAGGGAGAGAGTGGAGGACGGATGTCAATGCGAGCCTGTTAGAGTTCATAGAGCAGTACACCCCCCCCCCCCCCCCCCGCGCCCGCCCGCCCTTCCCCCCTCCCTCCCGCCCGCCCTCCTCCCTCCCTCCCGCCCCCCCGCCCTTCCTCCCTCCCGCCCCCTTCCCCACCCCCTCCCCGCCGCCCTCCCCTGCCCTCACCACCCCTCCCAACCCCTTCCCTTCCCTTCCCTTTCCCCTCCCCACCCACCTCTCCCCCTTCCCTGCCCCTCCCCCTCCCCCTCCCCTCCTCTGAGGAGAGGAGAGGTCCTCTCCCACGACCCACCCCGCCTCCTCCTCGTCCACCTGGTCCTCCTCCTCGTCCAGCTCGTCCTCCTCCTCGTCCACCTCCGACCACCTCGGGTAATACCTGGAATAGTAACGAATATTTTTAGTATAGGAACACATCAAAAATATTGTGTAAGGATTGATGTAATTAATCGATTAATTAATAATATAATGAATTGTACAAGATTATTCATAGCTACTGAATATGTGCTTGCACGAAAAATGAATTGAAATAATTTATTGTAAACGTGACAAGTGTGTAATATTTCAGATGAAATGTAATTACAATTGACATTAAATATTATAAGAATATTATTTGATTAATTGATAATGTAATAAATTGTATAAGATTATTCATAGCTACTGAATATGTGCTTGCACGAAAAATGAATTGAAATAATTTATTGTAAACGTGACAAGTGTGTAATATTTCAGATGAAATGTAATTACAATTGACATTGAATATTATAAGAATATTATTTGATTAATTGATAATGTAATAAATTGTATAAGATTATTCATAGCTACTGAATATGTGCTTGCACGAAAAATGAATTGAAATAATTTATTGTAAACGTGACAAGTTTGTAATATTTCAGATGAAATATAATTACAATTGACATTGAATATTATAAGAATATTATTTGATTAATTGATAATGTAATAAATTGTATAAGATTATTCATAGCTACTGAATATGTGCTTGCACGAAAAATGAATTGAAATAATTTATTGTAAACGTGACAAGTGTGTAATATTTCAGATGAAATGTAATTACAATTGACATTAAATATTATAAGAATATTATTTGATTAATTGATAATGTAATAAATTGTATAAGATTATTCATAGCTACTGAATATGTGCTTGCACGAAAAATGAATTGAAATAATTTATTGTAAACGTGACAAGTGTGTAATATTTCAGATGAAATGTAATTACAATTGACATTGAATATTATAAGAATATTATTTGATTAATTGATAATGTAATAAATTGTATAAGATTATTCATAGCTACTGAATATGTGCTTGCACGAAAAATGAATTGAAATAATTTATTGTAAACGTGACAAGTTTGTAATATTTCAGATGAAATATAATTACAATTGCCAATTAATATTATAAGAATATTATTTGATTAATTGATAATATAATAAATTGTATAAGATTATTCATAGCTACTGAATATGTGCTTGCACGAAAAATGAATTGAAATAATTTATTGTAAACGTGACAAGTTTGTAATATTTCAGATGAAATATAATTACAATTGCCAATTAATATTATAAGAATATCATTTGATTAATTGATAATATAATAAATTGTATAAGATTATTCATAGCTACTGAATATGTGCTTGCACGAAAAATGAATTGAAATAATTTACTGTAAACGTGACAAGTTTGTAATATTTCAGATGAAATATAATCACAATTGCCATGAAATATTATAAAAGTGTTTTACTCACCCAGCACAAAACCTCGTCCTCCTCGTCCACCTCCGACCACCTTCGACCACCTCAGGTTATACCTTGAATAGTAATAAATATTTTCAGTATAAGAACACATCGAAAATATTGTGTAAGGATTAATATAATTGAGTAATTAAGTAATTGATTAATTTAATAATCAATAATATAATAAATTGTGTAAGCTTATTCATAGCCACTGAATATGTGCTTGCTCGAAAAATGAATTGAAATAATTTAATGTAAACATGACTAGTTTGAAATATTTTGGATAAAATATAATTACAATTGCCAGCAAATATTATAAAAGTGTTTTACTCACCGAGCACAAATCCTCGTCCCTCTCCTCCTGAATCACCGCGATTACCCGCAACCACCCCTAACCACCCCCAACGACCACCGCCAACCACCTCGAGTTATACCTCGAATGCTAATAAACATTCTCAGCATGAGAACAAATCAAAAATACTGTGTGAGGTTTAATATAATTTTTTTATCGATATATTTTACCGAAAAGATTATGAGAAGATTGTAAAGTTATAGAAATTTTATTAGCGGACCGACAGCTACCGAATTTGGGGTTGCGCGAAAAACGAATTGAAATAATTTATTGCAAACATGAACCAGGAACCACGGAGCGCTTATCCTGGAAGTCGAGAAATTTTATTAGCGGACCGACAGCTACCGAATTTGGGGTTGCGCGAAAAACGAATTGAAATAATTTATTGCAAACATGAACCAGGAACCACGGAGCGCTTATCCTGGAAGTCGAGAAATTTTATCAGCGGACCGACAGCTACCGAATTTGGGGTTGCGCGAAAAACGAATTGAAATAATTTATTGCAAACATGAACCAGGAACCACGGAGCGCTTATCCTGGAAGTCGAGAAATTTTATTAGCGGACCGACAGCTACCGAATTTGGGGTTGCGCGAAAAACGAATTGAAATAATTTATTGCAAACATGAACCAGGAACCACGGAGCGCTTATCCTGGAAGTCGAGAAATTTTATCAGCGGACCGACAGCTACCGAATTTGGGGTTGCGCGAAAAACGAATTGAAATAATTTATTGCAAACATGAACCAGGAACCACGGAGCGCTTATCCTGGAAGTCGAGAAATTTTATCAGCGGACCGACAGCTACCGAATTTGGGGTTGCGCGAAAAACGAATTGAAATAATTTATTGCAAACATGAACCAGGAACCACGGAGCGCTTATCCTGGAAGTCGAGAAATTTTATCAGCGGACCGACAGCTACCGAATTTGGGGTTGCGCGAAAAACGAATTGAAATAATTTATTGCAAACATGAACCAGGAACCACGGAACGCTTATCCTGGAAGTCGAGAAATTTTATTAGCGGACTGACAGCTACCGAATTTGGGGTTGCGCGAAAAACGAATTGAAATAATTTATTGCAAACATGAACCAGGAACCACGGAGCGCTTATCCTGGAAGTCGAGTTTCACCGCGTAGTGGACCCGAAGCGGAGGATCTGGGAGGTTGAGAACCCGATACTCGAAATACGTAGCGGACCCGAAGCGCGGGATCCGGGAGGTTGAGAACCCGGTACTCGAAATTTGCGGAGCGCGACTCTCATCCGTCCGCTCTACTGCGCGGTTGTTTCCCGACTGAGGAATTCGGCTAGCTGATTTTGAATTGGTGACGTCACTTTCTGAACATCCGACATCCAAACTTTGGTTTCGATCTTTAGTACTATGTATGATGATGTATGATGTACGATGTATGATGCACGATGTATGATGTATGATGACATGATATGATGCATAATGATTTTAGCTTTCACATTTCATACAAGAAATACACACTTTATCTCTCCTGCCGATTCCAGACTTAAGCGGCCAGGCCCTTCGATGGTCAGCCGTTGACTGAAGATATATTCTTCAGTAAACGGGTCGGCTAATAACGCTTCCGTTCTGCGACAGTTGGATGATGAAAAATTTCGCTCGTATCCTTCAAATGTGTGTTAAAATACACTTTAAGTGTTAAGAAGCGTCGTTCTTTCTCTCCCTATCACCTTTCTAGGTCTTTAAATCACTACGCAGCGTTAAATACTGTCTCATATACGAAGCATCCATTTCATCTCGTTCAGAATTAGCGCATCCGTTATGTATTGCAGTTACTCTGAATTTTTTTCCATCCGAATACTTTTCGAAAAACAATTCTGCTCCTCCACCCAACGCAGATACTTCACTTGCGACCAGCTAAAACAACGTTTCGATTCTATGCCTATGAAAATTCAAGATCGAGAGAGCAAATGAAAAGTTGTTGGAATAATTATGAATACTAATGTTATGGAATACATCGAGCGCGCGTCGAATAGAATCCCATTTCGAAATGAATCATTCTTCTCTTTTCATATCATAGCTAATCTAGTAATATAGGTAAATAGGATGGTTGGAGGTGTTCGGAAATGGTAGGAGGTGGTCGGCGCTGGCAGAAGGTGATAGGGGGTGGTCGAAAGTGGCCATTGACGGTCGGTGGTGGCAGGGGAAGGTGGGAGGTGTTCGAAATGGTAGGACATTTCAAAAGTTAAAGTCGACGATGATCCGGTGCATCAATTTTATTGTTACAGATTTTCTTTTTCCATGAGGCATAGAGTATTCAACAACGATAATGCAGTCCTTAAAATTCATCATTCATCTCTGTCGGGAAAGCTAATTCGCAAGGCGTGGTATTTTATTCTATTTGCATTATTAGAAAACTACCCGTACTCTACGTACACTGTTTCTGAACTTTTGCTACATTTGGTTTAATCCCCATGCTTCCACAGCACGAATAGTCGGAAATGTTTTTGATTATCCATAATAAAATGAAAGAAGTAACAAAGTTTAAATTTATTGTTAAAGCTCTAATGAATACATCAAACTGCGGTCGAATCAATTCATTTATTATTTGCACATGACCTCTGTATATTTGATAAATTATTCCTAAATACATTGAAACATACGTATTTATAATGAAATATCATGCAATGGGCTGTGTAAACTATAAACTATAATTTCTATCGAATAGCTGCTTTTATGTCAACAGGGCTTTGAGACTCAGTTCTGTTCGTCCTCCTCCTCGTCCACCTCCGACCACCTCCAACAATCGCCAACCACCTCGAACAACCACCGATAACCACATCGGGTAGTACCTGGAATAGCAATAAATATTTTCAGTATAAGAACACATCAAAAACATTACGTAAGGAATAATATCATGTTTTCATCGACAGACTTTACCAAGAAGATGATGAGAAAATTGTAAAATAGAACTTTTATTAGCGCATCAAGAGATAATGAATTTGGGCCTGCACGAAAAATGAATTGAAATAATTTATTGTAAGCATGATAAGTTTAATAAATTTAAATGAAATATAATTACAATTGCCATTCAATATTATGAAAATGTGTTACTCACCATGCACAAATCTTCGTCCTCCTCCAGGTCCACCTCCGACCACCGCCGACCACCTCCAACGACCACCGCCAACCACCTCAGGAGATACCTTGAATACTAATGAATATTCTCAGTATTAGAACACATCAAAAATATCGTGTAAGGAATAATATAATTTTTTTACTGATACATGTTACTAAAAAGATTATGAGAAGATTATAAAAAATTATTAAAATTTCATTAGCGGACTGATACTTACTGAATTTGGGCTAGCGCGAAAAATGAATTGAAATAATTTATTGTATACATGAAAAGTTTAATAAATTTTAGATAAAATATAATTACAATTGTCATCAAATATTATAAAAATGTTTTACTCACCGTGCAGAAAACCTCGTTCTCCACGTCTTCCTCGTCCTCTTCCTCGTCCACCTCCGACCACCTTTAACCACCTCCAACAATCACTGTCACCCACCTCGGGTTATACCTTGAATACTAACGAATATTCTCAGTATTAGAACACATCATAGATATTGTGTAAGGATTAATATAAATTTTTTATTGACACATTTCACTAAGAAGAGCAAGAGATAATTATAATAAATTATAGAAATTTCATTAGCGCACTGATAGCCTCTGAATTTGGGCTTGCGCAAAAATGAATTGAAATAATTCATTGTGAACATGACAAGTTTATCCAGAACTACGGAAAATCAGTCCTGAAGGACAAAAGTCACCAGGTCAAGGACCTGGACAGCCAGAACTACGGGGCGCCTGTCCTGGAAGTCAAGTTTCACCAGGTAGCCGACCTGAAGCATAGAAACTACGGAGCGCTTATCCTGGAACTAGAGTTGCACCAGAAAGCGGACGCGAAACGCAAGATCCAAGAGGTAAAGAAGCCGGTACTCGAAATCTGCCGAGCGTGATTCTCATACGTCCGCTCCACTGCGCGGTTGTTTTCGGACTGAGGAATTTGGCTAGCTGATTTTCGTCTGTATAGATCGATGACGTCAAGAGAAAAAAAATTTTAGGTGACGTCACTTTCTGAACATCCGAACATCCGACATCCAAACTTTGGTTACGAACTTCAATACTATGTATGATGTATGATGTATCATGTATGAAGTATGATGGATGATGATGTATGATGTATGATGTACATTGATATGATATGATGTATAATGATTTAGTTATCTTTTCTGCCGATTCCAGACTCAAGCGTCTAGGCCCTTCGATGGTCAGCCGTCTACTAAAGATGTATTCTTAAGTTAACGGGTCAGCTAATAACGCTGCCGTTCTGCGACAGTTGGATGAAAACAATTTTTGCTGATACCTTTCAAACGCGTGTTAAAATCCACTCAAAGTTTTAAAATGCTTCGTTCTTTCTCTCCCTATGAAAAAAAAAAAAAAAAAAAACGGTTTCGTGCTAGTATACGAACGCGCTGAGGCGCAAATCTGATACGTTAGTAACATTAAACAATCTGTTATCAATTAGTCATTCCGATGCACAACTCTTTTTGTTAAAAAAAAAATTATTCCATTGATAGATGGTAACAGATAGTCTTGGGGACGGAAATATTACACGTGTGTGATTCACACACGTCACGAACAAGTATGACCGTTTCGGTAAAAAATATAAAGCGAATCTGCCCGCCAAGTATGTAGTGCTTGGAAACATGTTTCGATATCACTACACGAAGCAGCGAGGTCCGACTTCATGACGTATACCTACTTGGTGAGAGATCGTAGCGCTTGGGGTTCTTTCCTGATTTCACGACAGAGACTGGCAATATCTAAGTTCTTTTTGAACTTTTGTTGTGATTTGGTTTCGATAACTTGGCGTAATTTTTTACATTTCAAATGTTTTTGCCAAGATTTTATTACTTTGTGTAAGTATGCGGGAATGATACTGCTGTACCGTAGTAAACAATGAAGTAAATGTAAGGGAACCACACTTTTATAGGTACCTGTCCAGATATGTAAATATAAGATATGTAGAATGTTGAGTTTTGCACAGCTGTCGGTTATCTTCTCTTCGGAATATTGGCTTGCCAAAGTTTAACATTTACAACTTCCAATGGATAAGAACAGAATAGGAATGGTCCAAATGACTGTGAAATAAACGAACATTGTAAATATTCATCTATGCCTCATAATTTAAAAAATATACAATGTTGAAAAACGAACGAGAATACACCACATAAGCCGAAAGGCAATGCGTAAGAAAACACATACTAATAGACAAAAATCTTATTCTATACCATAATTGTTTAGAAACCCTAGGGGCAAACAAAGTCAGCATAAAAAGCATATGTAAACAATGACAACAAATGAAATTAAAAAAAAAATAAATAAATAAACGAAACAACGAACACGCAAGGAAAAGGTTCCATTTTATCAATAATAAGTACTACACCGTGCGACACTGAATCAAAGTAATATATTTAAGAAATACATACTAAACATACAAATTAATAAACAAACAAGTCATGCATTTGGTAGAGATGAAGAGGTTGAGGCTAAGTGTATTGAATGTTATGTGTATAAATATAATCTAATGAGAATTATCGAAGTACCATACCGTCTGATTTGAAGGAAGCATCGTAAGTATTCTTCCAATAGCTTTGGTTAGCATTGTTCTTTCTGATGATTCATGACGAGCGAACAATCTTCTTCTTGGCCTTTGCTTAATAGCCATGTATGCATGTCACAAATGTTGCTGATTATATTGCGTTTGTTATTCAGGCTGTCTGTCGAATTTGTATCCGATTGCAAAATATCTCATCTTTTCTTTGGTTCGTTTATGTGTTTACACCTACCTCAGACGATCCATTTTGTAAAATCACAAAAGCCCGTAATGCAAGAGCCACTAATAATTAACCTTTAGAGGGCTGGACTGGCTCTTTTAGGAGTCAGTAGATAAATCGGAATCTCCACTGGACGTGTTGACTGTTCATATACACAAACCATACCTCTAAGAAATATCGAATTTCAAGGAAAAAATGCCGGCCCTCTAAAGGTTAATAATAATAACAATCTGCTCGAAACCACAGTGGTCATTCTATTTCACTCTTACGACACTCGATCACTGATTCACTCACTCACTTATTTTATAAGACCATCGGCATGACCGATTTTCACGAAGTTTGCAAATTGATTTCAAGATTGGATAACATATAAATAACGAAGATTTCGGAAGAAGGATTCGATCCTCAATAATAACGTTGCCATCAACAAGACTTGTCCTGAATCAAAAATCATTGCGTCAAGTTTCTTACCGTCGCGATGATGTTGGCACCGGTATGCCCGGCTGACGAGCGTTAACGAGCGGCAACCGAACCGCACCAGTGAAATAGCTCAAGTCTAAATACCATTCAACGCATCTGTACTCACAGAAGCCCCACGGCGGCACGCGTTCGACGATGAATAATAGACTTTTGATCAGTATTCTCTTCGAACAGGTTTCTCGTAGCTTCCAAACTTTCTTATCACCTTTTGTTGCTCCTTGAAAAGGCGAATCATTATTAGATTAGAATTCGAATGTGATGACGCTGTTTACGATATTCAAAGGACGTTACAGGTTCAGCAAAATTACACTTCGTGTACCGAAAGAAGCAAGACCTAGGGGTGTCATCATTAGGAGGATTCAAAGATAAAAAGGAGAAAAAGTTACAATCATATTCAGGGAATCTCGAACCATCGCAGTCGGATTAACGCTGGATAATAAAGCGAACGCGGACTCGCTGAATTATAATTAAATTTCATTCGCCGTATTCAAGAATGAATATCTGGTTTGCCCGCGAGCAACGCAGAGGAATGGAACGATAAGACAGCGTAACACACCAAGGCGCTAATCACCTTGCTACATCTTTGAGATGTGGAATACGGAAGTGATCGAGACTCAATAAAATGTACGTTTGCACGTAGAGACACGAAGAGCCGGTAGGCTTTGCCCGGTTCAGTACGATATCTCGAGATGTGTGTAAGCGTGTGCTTGGCTATACGCTCAGTGTCCACGCGTGAAACGCGGCACGTGTTGGTTACGCCTTTTCTCAACTGACAATTCTCGAGAGATGCCAGCATTCAACTTAGGTAAATAGTCTCACCTCAGTCCGCCTGAACGGTGGGCATGGTCATTATTTACTCGGATACAACGAGTCGCTTAATTGGAAAATTTTCACAACGTGACGTAGCCGCGGGCGCGAGTGTGGTAAATCACGGCTTTATCATCGCCGTTTCATTCCCGGACGCGGACACGGCTTCGTGTAAAATACGCGAAAGCAGAGAATTGAAGGACAGGTGGCGCCCCGCGAATTGGATGTAGCAAGGCTATCCAGCCTGCAGCGAAACGAGGATAGCTTCTTGAATGTCCTGCCAGCAGGCAGGATCCTTTTCGTGACCCAAGGTCTGTTTGCACGGCCAAGGCGACCTGCCTCTAAGATGCGCCGGTCGTTTCGCTGCGTATCCGTGGACCGCGCTATGTGCATGCCTCGTAACGTACGAGCAAGTACACACGTTCGTAACACATGCCGGTAAATTATTGACGTGTGTAAAGTTCACGTGCAAGTGCGAGTATGGATGACGAGTGCGTTCGCCCTGGTGTCCGACAATCAAAACCATCTCCCAAGACCGCGCCAATAACTTTCGCAAACAAAGAACGCTGCACAGAATTTACTTAAGCTATACAGTCGTTTCTGCAGCCGTCGCCTCTTCATCGCCAATTTGTTTAGCGATATTTAACGACTTGTAAGCACCTGCTTGAGGTTCGTTTGCACAAATTGAGGATATTCCAACTTTTCCAATTTTTTTTCAAAATTGACCAACAATTTCCCACTTCAGTGTCTAATTCAGTTTTGCCCGTCTGTTATTTTGCATTTGCTCTGCACTGTCGTAAAGATATCAGATAAGACCGGAAAATCTATAATTGATCAATCTAATGCAGAGATTAGCATACCGCACTCGTATGCTTACGATTAGTATCAATGCACATTACATGCTCGAGATGTTCATTACTCAAGCAACTGTCCATTCGTCATTTCTATGTCCTAGCCTTGGCGCTGATCGCGATATCTCAAAGAGATTGATATATGTACCTATACAGTGCACCTCGCGGATGGAGGACGTATTCTGACAAACAAGCTGGAAGTGGTTTCGACAGTTAGCTGTCAGTTTATCAGAAGCACAAGAAGTAAAATAGTTGGAAAAATATCAACTTTACGTATTAGTACTTTCCGCAAACGTAAAACAGAAATAGCATCGAAATTATAGCACAGGATAGAGAGGCGACCGTTGGAGAGTGATGAGAGACTCTTAAGGATGAAACACATCCTCGATCATTCATATCGAAAGATAAGTTAACATTACCAGCGGCGCGAATTGCATTTCCTTCATTACCACTTAACCCGGTTAATTGGACCGAGGATACGCCGCGATGTGGAAGAGCGTATAGATGCGGTCATAGAAACTTGCTGATATGTACACGCATTAACTTCACTTTATTTCACTTCATTACGCAGGTGATCGCAACGTTCCGTTTCACGATCGAACGATATACGGCAAAGGTAGAAAAGTAATCAAATATAATAAAGCAACGTGCTGCAGAAACACTTACCGAGGCGGAAGCCGGTGGGATTGAGTGACAAGAACAGGCTCACCACGCGCGAACCTGACAATGAGATAATACGAGGCGCAATCTGAATAAACCCAGTGAGTGTTTCCCCTCGGCTGACAATTACCTGCGTTTAACGAGGATTAACGAGCCGCACACATTGTACTTGCCCGAGCTTTCACGTGCAATATTTCCCATGCGATTTGCCACATCAGGAAAAATAGGCAATCTTCACAACACCTAATGATCGGCACTTGGGAATTCACATCAAGCTTACGATACGCAATAAGCGTCAGTTCATTTGCCCTGTGAGAATTTTGCGCAAAAATCAGTATGTGGGTAATGAAAAAACAAATAAAAAAATGCCTGATTCATAGCTGCCACTGCTACATTACCCATAGATTGTAATATCGCTGTTGGAATTGGCCTTCGCTTATCATAATATGCGGTGATACGATACAGCCAGACGGGGAAGAGCGTTCCCTCTGAATTGGTAATGCGACTCGTGCATCAAGCGCGACACGGGCAATATACTAGACCGAACATGCATGCACGGTTGAATCGCGGCTTCTGAATCCTGACACCGCAACGCCTAATAGTTTTCAACAGGAACGACAGAGAGCATCGGTTGGTTCTTTTGCCGCATGAAATAACGCTTCGTATGATAATGCCCGCAGAATTTATCCCTTTTCTAAACCGTTTCATATGCATTTCTCGTAGGGTGAGAGTTTCCTTCGGCCCAAAATTAATTCTGCACGAAAGACTTGTACCGTACCACCATAACGCCGTTGCCATTTCCATCTTCCCAGCTCCGTTGCTAGGCTGCCAGAATTGCTAATCCACTAGAAGTATACATGAGTTATAATTCTTTCCAAAATATATTATACCGTTGAATTAATCATGATATTCCAATTGTGAGAGCGAGTCATTTTTCTTGTACATTTTACAGCAGCGATAGCGTCGATCGTTTGGAGCACCATAAATGTCAAAGACTGTCACTTGAGTCACTGCAATAATTTCTTCGCGAATAACGTTAACAACTGAAATGAGATGAGACGGGATGCTGAGATGCATTCGCGGAACGAGAATTCATTCTTCGAACAGCACACAACACCAGAAGGCTGGCGCCGCTTGCGTCATTCGTCCCGGGAGTCTTATAACGATAGAATCAAGTTGCAATTATGAGAATACACAATTAATAATTTTCGCGAACTGCAGGCACGCTTAACTATCCGATCAATCAAGGTTTCTTCACTGGTTCACAACGGACAAGAGCAGCGGTATTCGGTCAACATTTAAACTTACCTCAACGATCATTTTGTGTACAACTGTACCATTACAACTAGCGATCGAGGCGCTTCTTTCACTCTTTTATTTTCATAGAGATTTGACTTGATTACGAAACGTCAATTGTGTCACAGACGATCTATTCAAATAGCTCAAGACTTCGTTCCCTGTTGTTTCAATTGATTCGCGTTTTACGAGCACAGAGACCTGAGCTATGACGATTTTCACTATTCCCACGTATTGTCGAGTGCAAACTGTGACACGAACATAGGCAGACAAACAGACGAGTTCTGGCTGTTGTTATGATCCATAATCATTTCTCATCCATAAAATGAACCATCAGCCTCCTTGACGTATGCATGCAAGGAATAGATTGCTCCGAGTACAAATGCGGCAGACCGTGGAGAGTTTGTAAGTTAATGTTCGAATATATATGGCAACGTGTAAATTAAATTGTAACGGCTGACAATTTCATTTATGACGGTTCGCGTTGCACCGCATCTTTAACAACCACGTGCCGCATATTTCAACACACAAACGAAGCCGAGTCGAACCACCGTGATACGTAAACTGGGGTTCGAAGTAATTGTGAAATCATGGAAAGTAGTTTTGTAACGTAAACCCAGCACACAGTATTATTAAGACTGTGCCTTAGTTTATCACAGGTTCTATTTTCCGTTTTTCTCATTACAGGCTCTCCTATTCAGTTTTAATGTGGCACGGTAAAAAACGCACGCTAGAGCACTTAGCTACGACATACTGTAAGATGAAAGGTGCGTACCTAGACGAGAGGAAATCGCTTGATTCGTCTTTAGGATGACGATAAACCTACGATTAAAACACTTTTCACTTGTGAGGGTTTAGACGACAAGCACTTTCACTCGAAGTTGCGATCAAACCGTACAGCGATTATCTTTGAAATATTTATAAAGTTGTAGGACCAAGTTGCTCGTACGGGCTGCTCAGGTCATAATGCGGAGCGTATAAGCCCGCCTTTACTTTTGCATAATACACCAAAGCCCTCGCGTCATGCTCCGATGATTTTTGAACTTGGGTATCTTTCGATCCGAGGCATAACGATCGTACTCACGTGGCGGGCAGAGAGATTCGCGCGTATACTGCTAGTTGGGATAAGGTAAGAGGACTCGTTCGAGAGGCGAGCCCGCGTAATATATCTCCGTATACCGAGAGCTGAATTAATAGCCAACTTGTCATAACAGCATCCGTATCGCCGCTGCAGCCTGGGCTTAAGCTCTCGCGATGGGGAATATTCTCGAGTTGGTATCTATCGTGGTCCTGAGTCCTGCGGAGTCCAGCTAGTCTCTCAAGCTTTGCGAACGTTTCCGTGCGTGCCTTGGCGTGACGAATTTCCAACGTCGACTCTCTTCTGTACTCGCTCATACCGCTGAGTGACATATATGTAAATAGCATCCGCACCGTGCCATCTTTTGCCAGGCATTTAACATAAACTGTGCGTAGCGACTGATCCTGCTACACAGCAGACCTAATCCCACTTTCCTAATTATCAAAGTCGATAATTTACTCGGTCGGAGAGTATAAACTGCTCGCAGACCTTTACTTCCGCCTGTCTTCTCGCGTGATTGGCTTGAGGAACTGATGGCACGTAAATATTCATCATTCGCGGTATCGGGTACTCTACTACGAATGCTTCGATGAATGATTCTATAGAATTCTTTTTCCTCTTTGTAGTAAAATAGATGGCAAGAGATTTGTATATTTTATCGCTTGCAAATGAGGAACGAAATCGTACTCGAGCTGTACACCCAGTGAAAAATACACATAGTTGCCTCAGGGGACATCCACATTTTATAGTTGGAATAAATTTTTTGTTGTGTGTTTAAATGTAATATTACCTGAGAAACTATCACTTTAGTGCAGTTTACCATAAAAATAGTTATACTAGTCATAAAATCCGACTATACCTTTTTCTCTCTCAGTGTATGTGGTAGTTATTCGATTGGCTTGAACAAGGCTGAGTACCTACCTACAAGGATACGGATGATACCGAGTTGTTACAACTTCCTATTATTATCACATCTGTAAGAGAAACAATCACTGACAAGTGCGCCGTTAACCTGAATTTCACAAGGCTGAAATAATTTCTTCTAATACAGAAAAAATTGCGAGTCGAAGCTTATTCATTCTCGAAAATTCGGGCTTGACACATCGCGCTGAGTTCCGAAGCTTCAGGCTTTTTTCAACGCGTCTGCAGTAGTTGGAAGAAGTAAATGGTAGATGATAGGATACGCAGGCACTGTGTTGTTGAAACATTGGGATATCGCCGATAGCTACCGGTGAATCGAAACGACTAATTTGTAACGCGTCTTAGGCGTCTATGAGGCATACAAGCAAGGAGGATAAGGAGCAAGGAGTTAATAAAGTACCGAAAGTCGTAACCACGCTATCGGGGGAACTTTTACCACGGCTTGGCTCTATCCACTTTCGCTCGCTCGCAAAAAATACTATAAGTTATACGAATGACAGACGGAGTAGTGACTATACGCTTCGGTTAGCTGAATACAAAGCCGTGGGTATATGCTTTATTCATCGTTGCACCTTTGGCTTGAAAATTATTATCATTATGTCATGGTTGTTGATATCGTTGTTATTCGGTACTACCTTTTTCCACTTTTGCTTACCTGCATACATTTTTTTCCCCCCTCTTTATTTTTTCTTCAGTCGCTCAGTTATTCGCAGCAGACAACGCAGCGCCTACATCTATTCAACGTGTGGGTATTTGACTTTACAATCACACATTGTTGACTTCCTTGAGAATTTCTTACAGCTCCCCTACTTATACCAACATTATACCTACCGACTAATATTCTTATTCAAATTCGAACTCCGCATGATCGGTCGATTAGAACACGCGCGGCTTGAACCGTGCTGCAGCCTCTGGATAAGATAACCCACCTGAAGACGCGCGGAGACAACACCGAGGTAGGTATAACATTATACCTACGCATATCGCTATTCACACCTTTTTGCGCGCTCGGTACGCAGTACTCATTGGACAGTTACGAAACGGTGTGATTTATGCGCACCAGCCAGTTATTACAGTATTACACTTTACGAGCGCTATTCATCATGTCATTATTGAGTGCTGTGAGGCGTGTTTAATCGTAACAGTTCAACATTTAGCGGCTGACGAGTGTAAGCAGTAGTTGCCGCCCATTTTTGAGGGGACCACTATATCAGAGTTAACTTTGACAAATGGCGAGAATAAAAATTCAGTCAGGATGTGATTATTTTTTGGATAATTCGCTGCTTACGTTGAGTGAGAATCATCACCATCTCGGTGATTGTTAAAGTAATCGATTAGAATCGTATTATCCGTTATCGCTGGATACAGAAATTGAAATTTTGCACAACACTTACTTGGATCTGTTCAAGTTAGTTCATCCGATTTCCATTGTTGGGATCTCTACCTCATCGGAATAAAAATCCTTTGTCGTACAAACGGAGGAAGTTCCGATAGTGAATTAAGTTCTCTGGGAAACGATCACAGTGTGACTGAAGCTGCATTGTTCTATTCGTCAGACGAACCCCTGTAATTAACGGACCTCGTAAACGGCAACATCATTGTTTTGGTAATTAGCTGGATTTAATAGCTGTCCTATAGAGGGTTCACCGCTAGCAATATACGGATGCTTGTCACGCAAAGGAAATACCGAGTATCTCGTTAAAGACGATTAAAGTTCAACGGTCAATTCAAGCAAAAGAAAAGGGGTTAAAGGGAAGAAAAAAAGTGTGTTAGAACCTCCTTGAAAAATTAAAACGATGCATTTTCTACACGCATGTTGCGTTTTGAAGTGGCCGGTATAACGCCGCGTGATCAGCACGTAAGTTCAGTAAACCCGCGCGTTCTTACAAATCTTTCAAACGAATGATTAATGACGCGCAAGCTACTATTCCCTTCTTACTTTGAAAACGCACGATGCCCGAGGGTTGCCGAGTCACCAGGATCCCCTGGGTTTCTTTCGGATTTTTCTACTCGACGGGACTCAGCAGTACCGGAACTCAAACTGGGTCTGGTATCGGTGCCTAATAAGCCGAGGTAATATCGTGCCCAACTAAGTGTATTATAAACACGTGTTCCATGACGTGTGAAAATGAAGAAGAGATCTGGAAGAATCCCGGGGGATTTCATAATCGATTTTTAACACGTTACGGTGTCATAATTCTTTCCTCTCGCACCACTAGTTTATGTCCATGGTGTTCCATCCTCGAATTTACCACCATTTACTAGATCAACGCTGATCCGGGTATCGTGGCGAAGTGGCGCTGTACTAATAATACGGATAGTTTTTTGTATTCAGGTTAAGTTCTATCCAGTACGTGCCTGGCACCATTTTTCAAAATAACGATCTAAACTCCATCTTCAAGCCTGAAGCACGCTCAAGCTAAGTGGCGCGCCTCGCATCCGCACGTAAAGACAACGAGATGATCTCTAAAGAGTAAAGGCACATCCACACCTGACCGTCTTGCGTTACGGATCACAAACGTTAACAGAAAATATATTTTCACTGCTGTTAGTTAACTTTCGCAATTGCATAATACACATTTACATGTATTTCATAAATCAGATCGTCAGATAAGACACGGTTTAAATAAAGTCTTATGATCTAGAGATTTTTTACAATTATGTATGAATTTGGAAAGACTTCGGAGTGTGGACAAAACAAATAAATAAAACCGCTTTCTCAAAATAGGCCATAACCATATATTTCACTTTATTGCCACACGGAATGAACCTAGCAAAAACTTGGGCGTTCCGAATTGTACGATAAATATCTAATACTTACTTGACGAAACTTTCAAAGAAGATTGTCTTTGGGAAACGAAAATCCAAATCCAAGTGGCTGAATGATTTTCGGTATAATCATTCCAGCATCCCGCTGAACCTACGACATTGGAGGATGCTCAACCTGAAGCGATTCCTCGGGGCAGCTGAAGCGGGTACTCGAAGGATGCTTCTTACGAGTTCTCCGAGAAGTTACATGCTTCGGCCGGAGGGCAATGCTGGGACACTTTCATCTCGATCTTGGAAGGGATCGCCTTGCGTAGGGGCGTGAGGAAGGGGAATAAGTGGAGGTGCAACTTTCTGCAGGTGTCAGTCTGTCCAGTTGTCAGCGAGCTAGTCTTCACGTAATCTTACGGGTAATTAATATTACGTTCTTGTAATTTTTATTTGATTTTTATCCTTTGGCCCAAGATCCCGTGACAGCGTTACCATCAAGAGTGCATCTTTAGATTCCTAGCTGTTGAAGCTCATGCTCGGGTAATTCTGATTGCAGATGCACAGCTGTGACACCTGAAAAACGTTACCTCGTAAAAAGATGCAAAATTCAGCAAAAATTCCCGCGCAAACGTAATTTGTTTGACTTTACAGCGTTTCCTGCAGAATCATGCAGCTTCCTATTCGCTGCACGTAAAGCTGGAGAGATGCGAATAGGATGTTCCCTTTAATAAATGCACATTATCGTTCTTTGTGGGTTCAACAATATCATTCGCGCGGCTAACAGTATTGAATTTCAAGAACAATTCGCGCTAGCCGCGATAGCATTCCGGTAACGTTACTCGGGTAACACCGAAGAGATTTGTCCCTACCTTTCGAAGAATTGCTAAGATAAGTATGTACGGAGATAACGCTTACCAACGGCTGAAGAGTCGGTAATTAAAATTAGCAGGATCTTTCGAATTTTAAAAAACGTCGATGCAGCAACTTAAAGTGCTCGTACACTTCTGCGATATTGCAGGAATAGAATTAACGCGTATCAATTAAGCCACAGGGATATTTTACAACCACGAGTAACCTTTCAGTCTATGAATGCAGCACTGTAAACAATTTTTCACAATCTAAAAGACATGCCCGATAATTTTCAACCAAATTTGGTACCCGGGTGCTAAAGTAATACCGAGGTCAAGCATTGCAGCCTCTGCACCGCGATACCGAGAAAGTTGATGTCACGAGAAATATCTTATGAGTACCTGGTGTCAAAGTAAATGGATTGGGTTGTGAAACGGATCAAAGAATGTGTATAAAGAGATTGTGAGAACACAGTCGTTCGTTTTCTGACTCGCCTCGCTAACGTACGCGCCTGGTTTACCCGCATCGCCTTTGCTGCTTTGTGCCGCGTTAAGCAAGTGCTGCAGACTCAGTCTCAGAACACAACTGTGGCTCGGAACCTCAGCCTCATCCCTCTGGGCCTACGCCGGGTTATATTCGTTATTCCTGTCCAGCGGCAGCTATAAACGTACCTTGCTTTACTTTATGGCGTCTGGAACGTTGAATGTCACAAGGCTGCGAGTTGCAGAACTATAAAGAAGCACCGCCTGCTCACAACCGTGCTGACAATGACATACTCACCGATATCTGCTCTCTTTTTATTCTCTGCCGATTGTTGTTTATCCCAACAAACGGTGAAGGTTCCATGAAAGAAATATTAGGATTATACCTATGGATAAGTACCTGCTTCGATGACAACGACGATGAAGCTCACAAAACGAAATTAACAGTGAGGATTTCACTTTCGAATGCCAAGGCACTAATTAAAAAACAATCAGGGTCCGGAATCGTGTCAGGAATGAGTGTGAGGCACTAATGATTGTCAAGTTCCGGAAAATTAATTGTCTGATTCGTAAGTGAACAGATGTTGTAGCCCGACGACTGTTACCACGTTCGGTACCGCCGTCTAATGAAAGGGCGGTGAATAACAACGATTCTAGACTCTACGTTTCAGGTTCTAGATCCTCAAATTAGGAATAAAAAGTGATGTTCCAGGGTTACCTGCAGTATTACAAACGTTCACTTCTCCCTCTCCCCTCATAGCCGTCCATGGAAATCAACTCAGATTCGATACGAAACCTACGAATTGCCTGTGATATCTAATGCCCAATTTCTTTTCAATTCGACCTCTAATACCCGTGATTTCACGCAATATCGAGGGCCCACCTTTAAAGTACCCTACGAGGTTACGGGGTAACGAAAAACTCCATGACATTGAAGGATATGCGGCGCGGACGGCACTCCGACGGCGGTTGTCACTCGTAAAAGACTCGTCCGGCAAACGTGGCGATGATAGACAGAGAGAAAGGGTGATAGCTAGTGCCAACAACTGTATCCCGAGAGTGCCAATGAATGTAAATCTTAACCTAGCTGAACCGGACTGGTCACGAGCTCACCGACGCGTGGCTAACTCGATTCATCTTTCTCCTATCAAGCAAACCGCCCCCCACGCAGCAGGGTGTCTTCGAATATGCCGTAGGCGAGGACCCCTGCATATTTAACGGAACGGGAAAGGAACTCGTTCGACTGCGGACTTTTATAACGGAGTGACTCGCGAAGCTCGAGGGCAGACCAGGTGACGCTGTTGAAGCAAGCTGCAAGCACAAGGTGACAACACTGAAGGTAGGTTATTCGTTTCGCTCCAGAGTCCGCGGGCCGTAGGAGGTCCCACGACCTGGAACGGGTCAATCTCTTGATCGCGTCGACTGATATCAATCCAAGAAAATCTCGGCGAGCCCTGTCGTGTTTGAAGGGCAATGACGTGAGGCGCACGCAACTAAATCGCATAACAACGATCGCCGAGTGACATGGGATATCTGTGAGGAACTGAAATGCGCCATCGTTATGTAGTCGGGGTTATCAGTTATGCACTTCAAATCCGTCGTGCCTGACTACCTGTGTCCTTTGGGATTATCGAAGTATTTGGATGTCATGGAAGCCGTCGGTAGCCTGAGGCACTGCGTCGCGTCGCGACATCCGGTAACCGAACTTTCCAACTGCTCGACAACTTTTACCGTTCCTGTAGGAAGAGGCCACGAATGATTGAAATGGAACCTTTGCCTTGAACAGTGTTGCAGAGGTCACGAGGCCACGAGGAACACATGCGGGAGGTTCAATCACAGTAAAAAATTGCACTTTTAGCTGCTCGACACGGTTGTAAAGTTATACCGAAAGAGTTAAAAGACGCACGGCGACACTCGGCCTCGCTACGGTAATAGCGTCTCTTGACTGACTTTAAAAACTGGTTTCAATAACTCACGATTCTCATTTGTACCAGCCGCACTGAGAAATAAAGGAACAAGCAACCCAGGTGAAGAAAAATTCTGAGGTCACGACAACGAGAGTATCCATTATTGTAATCGGAAATGAGCGGATTTCGGCGTCCGATATTTCGATTCCAAAAAATACGAATTCCCTACGAACCTTGGGCGAAGTCAACGCTTCGGCGCCATGACCCGCGTTTTATTAACCTCAGTTTCCGCAACAACTGTTACAGCGCGAGTGATAATGCAAATCTCTATGATCTAAAATTACGTAACACGTGTCCCGCAGGGATGGTGAACATACATATATCTCACCTCTCGAGATTATACTCACCGTGTAATCCAGCAGGTAGGCACACCTCTTCGATATACATTGTTTAATAATTCATAGGACGTGATGATGCATGATTGGACATGTTTCATCCACGTGTGAGTAATACGTTGATTCTCGGCTTGCAGGACCTTTCAACACCCGTAACGTTCATGGAGATCAATTCCGAGCCGGGGATAACGCATACTAAACCGGACGTAAAGTATACGAAAAATCAATTTTATCTTAGATTTCGATTGTAGGTTGTCAGTAAAACCGGAGCGTCATTATTGCGGCAACTATCCATTATCTAATCAAAAAATAAAGTTCAGGGAATCTGTGATAAGCAGTCTTGAACGTTGATGTGGTAGAACATTTTTTTCTCATGTCCTGTATCACAGTCTGCTAATCATTGAACATCACAACTATTATGACGGAGAGAATAATACAAAAATCTATCCCACGCGTAATTCGCTTTCATCCATTAACGGATGACGCAACGATTTTTTCGTACAACGATAGGATCGCTCGCGGTGGGAGGAAGGATTTGCTTCCTCATTACGTTACCGTGTTCGTTGACCCGGGGGCCAGGTGAGCCATTCGGTTCTCAAAGCATTAGCTAAATTTATCGGAGATCAATAATGGATCGTTGTACTTGTACGGTTCACGTACCCCGTGATATTACCTTGTCTGTTATAATTACCTCTAAACTCGGACGTCTCACAATCAGTCTTGACGTAGCTGATGAGCTGTATCACTCGTACCTGGTCAGCAGCTAGCAATATCTGATCACAAGCTAATTAATTGTCTACATGAAGCGGCTACCAAGACCGGTGTTCATCTATTTATAAACATTTGCTTCCTCAATGCAGATCCGTAAAGTATTGGGTAGAAAATAGCGGCCAACCAATGAAACGGATATAAAGAATAGTGTGCCTGGTGCTCTATTAACGATCTACGTTCATGCAGGTGGAAATTGTAGCGTTGCCGCAATACAGCCTGCGGAGAAGTGAGCGTTTCAACAAGGAACTGGTGGAGTAAAACTGATCCAACAACGAGATGGAAATAATACAAGGATCATTCAGGATGCCTGGTTCGACAATGGGCCGTTTATAAAAGTTCACTTTCTACTTTCAGCGGGGTATCGTTATTGAGGAAAAGATCAAGTAAACTGGTATGGATATTTAGACGGATGTCTTTTCAGCCGATGCTGCATTAAATTGTACGCATCGTCTGCATGCCACGCTTGCCTTTATAACCTGGGAGAATGAAATCATCATTATTAGGTAGTATATCATTGATCTACGAAACAGGAATAAGGTAATCTTTTCCTACCTCGGTTCATAGTCGAGGGAAAAAAAAATACTGTGCAAATTGCAGAGTGCTTGTGGACGGTGCGCGTGGACGATAGACGCCGTACTCCGAATGATGAAATTGCGAAAAATAAATACATGGCGTATCGTTAAATTACTTTCATATACTAGGCGAGATACGTCGATAGCTTTTGCAGAACTGTTGACTCTTGATTTCTCTCCAGACTGCACGGTGAATGAATTCATGAACTCACAAATACCTAACTTCATGACCAAGCTCAAGAACTACGCACGTGGTAATAATCCCGTTCACGTTGAGGCCAAACGTTAAGATATGCCCGATTCAACGCTTAATCGTCAATTGAGAGACCAGCGTTATGTCCTGAATGGGTAAACACAGAACGGGTAGGCTGCAGGGATATTCATGGGCTGTTTAGCTGACAGTCGTGTAGCCAGCACGGCGCACAGGCGGGCCCCTAATAATCCTTGGAATATAAGTTAAGACAGATTCCATGTTCCGTAACAGTAACCCACACAGTTGGATGTCATAGGGTTCGTCGAGCAAGCCGAAGCCATTTCTCCCTTGTTAGGTGCCACTTCTTGTACAACGGTCGTAACAGTTACTCAATTTCTCGCTTCCAGATAAGATCGGCTGATGGTCCGGTGCAGCCTTCGACTCTGCGCCACCTACGCCCTGCAGCAAGATACAATCGTGTCTTAAAAGTTCAGGTAAGAAAATATCAATGTGTCATTTGATCGCCATTATACGCCTTGTGAAATTCATTCGATGAGATATTACCGTACGAACCCATTCTCATTGGTACCCACAACCTTACGAATCACACAGGCGGACGGATCAGCACGCGTGTGCGACGGCCGCAGTCTGCACTCCCTGTAGTGTATGTGGCTTCATCGAATTACCGAAGCCAATTTTACGCCTGCGTGATTGTAAGATCATTCTCGTCTGCGACCTAAGAGACAGAAACGAGGCCGGAGGATAAATGCAGCGTATCTTCCTTCCTCCGGGAACTGGTTTTTTTTTTTTCACTGTCAATTGCAGTAATTTCAAATGTATTGAAGAAGATATTGACAACGAGAGCCGAAAAACAAACTCGTGACATAATTTCGAAATTAGTCCAAAGTCTGAAGCCAATTATACAATAGTATAATGTTGATGAAAAATTAATTTTTGATAAATGATTCAATGAACAACAGTAAAATGGTCCTGCTAGAAGTACAATCAGTCCAAATTGAATTAATTTTATCCAGTTCTTTCTAATAGAAGCATAATAAACGCAACAATCTTGTTCCTGTCCGAAGGATTACAACATCCAAAAGTATGTGATGGATGGGATCGTCACCAGACGAGCGTACAATCAGAAATTGTCCGTTCAGTCAACCGTGGACACATCCGAGGCTAACATATCTTCAACGAAAGTGTACGTTAAGCGATATGGTCGCCGTTTGAAATTACTCGGGCATTCTGGTCGGATGTTTTTACTGGAATAAGAAACGTGGAACGAGGCGTTTTTCAAGTCTGAGATAAAAACGAGGCAGGCTTAAAGAAGGAGAAAAGGAAAGTATATTGATGGTCCGTGGATGAGATCGACAGACTCCTTCAGGGGGAATCCCAGTTCGGATCAGGTTACTCACGCATGCTCCCGAGTAGGCTGTACCCCACGTGTTCAATCCGAGAATAAGCCGATAGCAATACCCAGTAGTGCAAACTAAGCCGGTGGTGCACGTCCTACGCGCGGAGTGTAACTACTCTGCGAGTACAATGGAGGAATATAACGAATTGTCGGAGTGATCGCATAAGTGGACACAGACGAAAGGATGGTGTCGGAACAACGACTCACTGGTCAGAGGATTTGTCACATGAATCGTGGTATTTCCTTCACGCATGCGGACTCGCACAACTTTCGGAATCCAACGATATACGAGACGGAGTTTTCCGCATCGGCTTGCGGTCCATCCCTTATAAATAGACGGCCAAGCCGGCGATTCAAGTCGGACTGATTTGTGAAGATTAGAGAGCCGGCGTTTGTCAGGTCTAAACGTCAGCCCGAGCTTGGCCTCGTGTCGGTATGCTTCAAGATCGGGACGCTTCGAGATTGTACACCGACGGACGCACCGACGCCAAAGACTTCAGGGAGTGAAGCGGTGACTGGACAACTTTTCTTTCTCCTTCTTTCAACACAGCCGGCGCACCACGTCGTTCCGTCCACGTCGCTTCGTACCTACGTCCGATCGGGCGATTGTTTTGATTTATGTCGAACTGTTTCACGGGATGATGCAGCGAAACTTGGCGTCGCTGCTAAGCTCACCTCTGACCTCCGTCGTCGTCATCCTTTTCTGATCCGTTCATTATTATTCGAACCGGCCCGACGAATTAGAGCAAAACTGTCCATGCGGTCCGTTTCATCGTTGCGTAACGCATCGCGCAACGGGCAAATTTTCCAGACCTCAAATTGACAATCGTCAATAGTTACGTTCAGAAAGTGAATGGTCGACGATTTGACTTGTTGAAAGGAAACACTCGGACTAGCACTTGCGCTCTTATTCAGCGAATTTTTTTATCGAGCTTAGGACTCTTCGTGCTCCCGCTGTAAACCGTAACCACGATAAGTATACAACGATCGAGCGGCTGTAAATAAGGCAAATGTAACTGGACTTTTCCAGTCAGAGTATTGCAACAGACAAAATGTTATGCAAGCGGTGTATTTTCGCAAGATATACTTACATAGGTCTGCGACACGCAGGTGTGTACTTCATGCATCGAAAGTTGAGCTACAATAAGAGAAAATAGGAAAAGCATTGAACGAACAAAGAAAAAATAATAACAGAATGAAAAAGAAAATACGTTGTACGGGAGAAAGCTGTTGCTTCGATTACGCCGAAAGATTAGACGGCTAAAGTATCGAGCCAATCAAGGAACTAGAGGATCTATTACTGCCAGTAGATAATGGAATAATATGTCAATTACAGATCACGCAAAGTGGCTGCATAACATCGTTGCGACAGTGGATGCATGGTAAACGATTCGGTTGCACCATTCCAGCCATCCCTGCGATCCTACCCGTGATACTCTCGCGCTATTCAATTACAGTTTTCTGTCACTGGCACGGTACATGCGGTTAATTGCTTTTCAAACAGCCATTGCTGCTCTATTCGTCTTCTACTATCCTCATGATTTCCAGCATGAGAATGGGAATAAGATTGTCGAAAACGTGTTGAGGGCAATGAAGGATCGCGAAGAAACTTTTCACGGAACTTTTGTAAGTTCCCTACTCATCAGGTTCTGCCTGACCAAAAACAGCGACGTCTGATTTCCAAACTACAGTAGGTGTCCCACACAGCCTACGCCATCTATTTGGAACCCACTCCTATCCTACTATGTCTCTTTTCCGGTAATATTGAATGAGTGTTACATAAAAGTGTCTAAGAAGGAAAATAAAATGATATCAAAACAAAAAATGCACACTCACTGATTGGCCCAGTGTCGATGATTCGAGAATAACTGGATACAGTTCATAATTTCACGGGTATGATTTAACTCCTTTGCAACAGGAACTTATAATCTGAGATATTACAATGACCACGTTGAATTTATTTTAACGTACGTAGCACATAAATGTTGACGCAGGTGCGGATAGCTTCACTCCTCTTAAAATTATCCCGATCGCCTTGAGTAACGTTTAATACGTGTGTATTTCACATCGATTGACGAAGAGAATTTGCGATGAGTTGAAACTGAAATACCGCGACTGGGGGTATAATTGATACACAAGTAAAGTTATATCGCGGTGAAAGTGCACCAAGGATATACGCTAATTGAACAATAATTTAGCTCGCGTAGATGGAAATTAGCTGCGATCGTAAACCCCGTACAAGAACGGGGCAAACTTCCTTAAAAGTATTTTGCGCAACCGTATAGGTACGTGGGGCTTGCACTCGACGTGTACTACTTGTAAAATAATGACATAAAGACGGGCTGCCGTAACTTCGTGCAGTTCCAACGGCCGGCGTTTAGTTCGACGATTCTTTCCCTAACAGCTAACTTCCTTCCTATAATACATATAATACCTTTGCCATTTCATAAGGCTGATGGCGCCGTTGAAGGTGAGAAAAATAAGACGTTAGGTTCATCGTGTGTTGCGTTGCAAGACCCTCCCTAGGATACAAGAACTAACTTACAATTAAGAACACGTCTGGTTCCCAAATTCTTTTCCACCAACTTTCACTAGGTCCTTTAGTTTTGTATCCATATTTTCTATGTCCAAACTTTGAAGTACCTACCGGCATATTTTCCCGCCATGTCCACTTTCCACATATTTATGACCCTTGTCCTATCATTTCTCTACCCTTTCTCACAACTTTGCCGTGTTTTCAATTCCAATTATATATCAGTTGTCCACGCACCAGTAACCAGAGCAGACGTGTTCACTCCACGAGTTATGCTCAACAACTTTCAATCCATACTCGTGTAATGGTCCATCAATGAGAACTTCGTTAACAACCAATCACATCGATCAACTGCCACATGAATTTGTTAAATATATTTATTGTTATCTTAATCACTATCAAATTTCATTAAAATCTAAATACCTGCACGTAATCCTTCAATTCGTATTGCAAGAAGTTCACGTGATATCTGCAGCTGACGTAATACAAGGATAAGCGTGAACATCGTGATAGCGCGCTATGTGATTTTTATGGGTAATTTAACAGAGCCTTTATCGTGAAACAGAAGAAGCGTGTAATTTCGTTGCGGGCTGGAACGCATGGGGATTACAATTACCTTTATCGTTTTAACTGTGATTGCTTCGTATTGTCTGCTTCCCCGGGTAGTACTTACACTTTACAGTGTACCTTGTACGATAAATTGGCGCTCGCGGGACACCGAGGGACCCCATGGGACCCCATAAGACCCCGTGGGGTTCCGATACTCTTTGTCTACGTTTACCTCCGCTTACACCGTTCCTCGCAGCTCCCCCACTGGTGACACGTATATTATGACACGGATATTATGGGCAGAATTTTATGCTTCTATGTATACCTAATTACAAGAAGTCGCGACGTGAGTTTCAAACAAACAAATGTCACTGGAAGAAACGATTATTCCTCAAACATTTCTTTTTTAGACGGCGTAAAACATTCTCAATTAATAAAATTTGCCGAGAAAACTGTAAAATTTTCACTAGATGTACTCTTCAACGATACATTCTAATCCCATTATAATAGACTGTATAAATATTGACTTTCACGGCAGTTAAATTATTCGCTCGTATGCTGTGTATACGCCGTTTTGCAAGCATTAAACCTTTCCCAGTAAATGTTCTAGGTTGTAAAGAGTAGTGGGTATCGAAACCTGGGTTAATTAATTGCAATCACGGAAATTACACAAAGCAAGTCCTAGAAGGGTGATTGAAATCGATCGGATTAATCCTTGTTTGAATATTCAGAAAATCCAAATCGATTCAGCTTTCTTTCTTTCACACGCCTCCGACAGCCGGAATCAATCGATGATCACGCGTCTTGATTCACTTCGTCAGAGGAAAACTTTCACATTCAATCCCGCACTTAAATTATATACGAATACACTGTATTCGACGTATTAATGATTAAATTATCCGAAGGGTATGCACGAGATGGGAGCAAACGCGTCAATGGAATACGAAAGCAACCGATCTCCACCCATATGGCAAGACGAGACTGATGGATTCCCGGCAATGTTCGCCTGCAAGTGGCACCTGCTCTGTGATTGTGAATTTACCAACTCGGGACTCGAGTTGAGTCTCGACTCGACATCACACCGTGATCAATCGGTGACATTTACAGCTTATTTATATTCAACAATTCGCTTGAATGTATTAAATCCTTCCATGATTCATTGCGCGATCAAATCTCCCTGCACTAACCTCTGCCACGCGTGTTTTCAATTTACACAATTACACGGTTGAGAGTCTTCTCCAGACGCGGAGGTGTTACTTGAAACAAGGTTTGCCATCGTATAAGCGAGAAATTTATTCGGCCGTAAGACATTTACTTTCAACACTAACGAATAATCATCTTATATCGTACAAACGTCAAAACCGAAATACCCTCACTTTGTACCTGCAATGGATATTAATGGACGTTATGCTGGTGGGGCGTGTATACATCGTAATTACAGAGACAAGTAATTACACGCGTGTAAGATCAAATTCTAACTTCCTTGCATCGTAGCGACAACAATAACATCGAAGGTACCAATAACGAAACCGATCGTTCTCATCTTCCTGTGAACCGAAGCAGATGCAATACGACGCCGTAGAACTCCCATCAAGATATCATTGTAAAGAATTAATTGTCCGGGAAATTGAATCTCATTATATGTAGTGACGAACGATATTACGAATCAATGGAAACATTGATGAGACGGGCTGCTGGAGCATCTACCATATGTTTTGACAACGAGTAAAACGATACATACCAACTTTCACTAATTTAGAGTTTCCATTAGTAACTCGATTATGCAGGTATTGGCTACTATTTAACAAACATGAATGTTCAAATTTGGTCGATCCAATTTTCTTTCCATGACTCGAGCAGTAATTTAGTACCACTGCACGATTTTAGAAAACTCTTGCTTCAAATTTTGCAGAAAAGACAAATCAGAGATCAGATCAAATCCAGAGAATATCCCAGAGAATTTCTTTGTTTGTTAGTTTTTTAGAAACCGAGAATACCCGCACGGTGATGAATATTTGTTGGCACAATTGGACCGTAAGAGTTAGGAAAATTGACTTACAAAATTGTTACTAAGGTATAAGAATAGTCACAAGAATAACGCGATCAATATGCAACACGTGTGCACTGTGCGTGTACGTAGATAAGCAAAACACCTATATATAGGCTGCTGGGTACGAAGACGAATCGAGGTTAACGTGCTACTGAAAAATAAAATGTCAAAACCAAAGTTGAATACACCATAGCCACGTACCGACGTCGTTGACCAGACCGAGTAAGAAAAAGAGATTAAAGAAATTAATTCGCATTCGCGGTAGTCGCAGATCTGAAACGGATGCGAGGACCCTTCCATACTTATAACACGCTTATGCCAGTCGTGAATATGCAGAACGACGAGCGGTGTAATTTGTGAATCATCACGAGTTGTTAAGAGTTGGGATTTTCAGAACGGTGTGCAAACACACGCCTCTCGACCACTTAGATTTCGATCTAAAATATCAAATTACTAGCTGCGGGGACCGTCGGGGATTGTTAAGGACAGAATTTATGGGTCTGGGACTACTCTTGGAAGCTGGCACATGAGTCGACCTATAAAACAATCGTAACAACGGAGCCCGAGAACCGCCAGGTCTCCGAGGTCTGCACGAACTCATGGTTTCCACGCGTATCTTCCGCACCGGTCGGCCGATACGCAGAGTTACGATGCTTCGCCTAGATGCAGGCATGCAGATGGCTCTGGATCAAGGCCAGATCCATTAAAGATATTCACGAGGAATTCCTCGGTGAGTGACTGGGCCTGATGGGTGAACGGATCGCAGCCTCTTAATTGTGTCCAACCTCGGCTAGAGCAGATTCTAATCCGGCCTGAACGCGTTCGCGGTTCTTGTCAAACGCAAACTGCAGGCACCACTTTGAACCGCGGCGTCCCGGCGACATCGGCCAACCTGCCGCTGCATAAGAAGACGGACGAAAGAAAGTCCCGAGGTAATTGACAGCGTCCGTGCGTTGGCGCCAGTCCCGGCAATTTCGCGGTCACGGTTGCCCGACGTTTGCACGCCTCTTAATCACTTTAAAGAAATTTATTACGCAACACCTGACTTACCGTCTTCGAGGAATTTTTATTAGATTTAATTAGTAATAGATACAAATGGGTCCAATTTTACTCACCCTTCGCGGGAACTCTTCTTCCGCGTCCCGCTTCGAGGTACGTCGAACGTGAGCCACCGAAAAAATACGTTTCGGTCAATGTTAAGGACTCCTTGTATTAATGGGTGTATCTGCTGCTCCGAGTTCCGCTTAGCGACCCTTCGCGCTGGGTGATAATTTTGGAATGCTCCCTCGCGCCGAGCGCTCCGATTTTCAGTTTGATCGCTTCGATTGCCGGTGGCGCCCTCTGCGTCCGGGATAGATTTTTCGCGCATTTACCACATTTCGGTGGTGTACGTACATACTCTTATTCTTCCGACATATCCATCAAGGCAACCCACTTTGAATGCGAGTACTTGAGTGACACAGGCATCTTTGCGTTCTGTCTTTCAGAACAGCCCGTTGCACATTGCGTTCGTTCCTTAGGGTTCAATCACCCCTCAGAGCACTACCCTCGCTGTCTCGGGGGTGAGCTTTTTATTTTCCGGATTGCCTGGATTTATAATTGACTCGTTGATATAATAGTTACGTCCCACGGCCTGGGTCACGATACAGTCGACAACACCTTCCTTGTAATTTTTTCTACCCACGCTTGTTGCTGTCTGCATGCCAGCGTATGCGTATCACCTGCGGTGAAATCAAACTACATTGGTAACTGGAATGCCGCCTCGCTGATCGGCGAGTATCAGTAGAGATATCGATTATTCGAAGGCAAGACGAAGGGGTGAAGTGAAGTGGAATTCGGTTTGTCCAACTTTTTAGTTTTGTTTTCTGTTAGCCGTGGATTTTCGTTTATTTTTCAACGTATCACTCGTACATCGTATCGCTGTGCAACGTGACGAGCTTGCGCAATCAATATCGTGATCGATACTCTCGCGGGCGAAGATCGCGCGAAGGTAAGAGAAGAGATTTATTATTGCGAAAAAAAAAAAAAATAAAAAAATACCGGTACGCAATTTCTCACGCTGTTTACGAAAACAGCTCAGATTTTATCAGAGAATGCAAGATAACGAGTACTGCTGTTGAGCGAGACAGACGAGACGAGATTGATTTGTTGTACAGACATTTATTCAGCTCCAGACATATAAGCTTTGTTGTTTCTGATAATTTTTACCCAGTTCTCCGTCTTTGTCTCTGAAGATCTTTATTTCTATCCACCAGATGAAGTCGTTGTAATGAAACGAGCATCGCGCTAACGTGACGCACAAATTACATTATAGGTATAAGGTAGCAGCGTGGACGTACGATAATTTGTCTGACATCCTCGTTGCCGAAAACAGAAGCTACCTGACATGGCGCGAGGTTTTCAGGATCACTAGGGTACCGGTATCATAACGGATCGCGTGAAACTAACGCTTGAATTACCCCACAGTGTAACATCTCTCGCCGCCTTGTTAAGCCAAGGTGCGATAAAATTCACCAACCACTTGGTATTCCCCCTTTCGTGGCCCTTCGGAGCCTTCCTTTACACCACGAATACTGAAAGATGCCCGAGCGGCAAAGAGAGAAAATTACATGTTCACGATTTTACAGTTGAGCGCAAGCTCCTCATCCCGAGCATCAGCCGGATCGGTGATGTCCGCGGTGGTGCAGAGAATCGGTATGGAAAGTCGAGATACTCGAGTACGTGTAATAAAAGCACTGGAATGAGGTGATGCCTGAAGAATTTCGACCAGACGAAGGATCACTCCGAGCGACTAGATTACTAGTCCGCTGAGCTTGGAGAGGGCAGGGCGAGTCTGCGGTCTGCTAGATCTATTTATAGCCTCTCGACGTTAAGGTACACCTTCGTGTGTACTCATATACGCGTTGCATATCGTATCCATATGGACACATACGTGTACGACTACGGTACACAATCTTGAACCGTATCCGTACACCCTCCGTAATACCCGCACGAGCTCATGGCCGACACGCGCGCTATGCAATCCCATACCTGCACGCTGATCTCCGTAACACGTAAGTTATAACGGACTCCTTAATATCATACCTGAATGCATTGCTGCACATTTGCTTTGTGACGGATGCATTGCCATTCCCATACAGGTATCTTACATTGCACTTTCCTCCAAGTGCGAGGGATGAAATTGTTGTATGTACTTTGTCCACGTGTCGAGAAACCGTGCGATCATTGTTCAAGAAACAGGAAGGGCTGACACGGAAGAGCTGCGGAAGAAAAATTATTAGTGCAATTCAAAAACAAACTTGGCTGTTATAAATTTAATTCAAATGAGTAAACCGGCTATCTTTCAATGTATGCGTAATATAATATAATATTCTCTACAGCGACAAAAGTGGTAAACTAATGTTTCTCTCCTTTGTTATTTATAATATTACTTCAATTCCTATTTTCTATGGATTTTCCCAAAAATTATGAATCGGTATTACCAGTTCATTGTTGACCGCGTCGGATGATAATTCGCGCGACAAACATTACTCGACAAATTTTACATTATACTGCTAGAAATCCATCGAAATATTCCGTACCCGAAATCGTCACGGTGGTCAATGTGTTGATTAAATTGAACGATAAAATGGGCCCGGAATACCGATTGCGGGATAGCAATGATGGATGCAGGTCCTCCCATCCTTTCCCTCTTATACATCGACCATTTCGTGGTGCGTGAACAAGTGACCCGACCTTTACCGCAGGCAGTACACGCCAAGGTCGCTAACCTTTCGAGCCCTAAGGTTTCGTTTGGCGCCACTCTTTTTCACGTTTCATCTTTAAACGCACGCTGCATAGGCTGTAGTCACTCACTGGCGATGCATCGCCAACGATAAGATTAGATCTCCATGATAATATACCTATTCGATACTCCACGCACTTTCACGCCGCCCGGTGCGTGTCTTTAACCGCAAACACTGCACCGAGGGATAAGTATCAAATTAATTGAAAATTAGTTCACACATTCGAAAGGTGTACTCGAGCGCTGCACCTGCCTTCGTACCGCATCCGTGTGTGGCAATCATTCCAGGCTTGCACATATTGGTCGAGTGGGTATACAACTACTTAACCGGCTCGTACGAGATGCGCTGGGCGTTCATCGTCCAGCCCATTCCTTGGAGATTTCGTCGCACCGAAACTTCCACGTTATTAATCCGCGTATAACGGTCTGCAAAACGCGTGATTGCCGAAAGACACGCTTTGGCAACAACCTGCCACGAATTTTCAATACGCGTATTTCATTGAGCAAAACTCGCTGACCTGATGTAAGGGAACATCGTTAGACCCTTGTCTATTTATACACACGCTTCGGTAGATGGTCGATCAGTGAGAAATGTAAGAAACTGAAGTCAATCAAGTCATGAAAACGGGTGTTCACGGTAGATTCGTAAAATTACTTGGCACGAATTCAATACCACTCTCACTGTCATCCCTTAACAACTTTTGCATGGAAATATGAAGTAATGCCGTCGTTGCGTAATTTCATTTACAAACCGAAGTCAGTTGATGGCGGTTAATTTATAATCATTCGTCCGATTGATATAAATTTGAATCTGAACTGTGTACGTGAGTATATTCTCCGTGGTTCAGTATGCAGACAATTAATCGATCAACGTCACTCTTACTACTAATTATTAAAATGAAAAATTCAAGATTCATTGTCAGTTGTCGCGTACACGCCTGTCTCAATCTGGTTTGGTGGGTTCGCCAATCCACTGGCAAGCAGTTACACGGCATACGAGTATACCTACTACACATCTCAGAAGACATTCACTCCGCACGACGATCATTATTCATTCTTCCTGAAAATTACAGCATTCGGAGAACGCTCTCGTACATAATTAATTAGTCAACGAACCGATCCACAATTCGTTCCATTCTACCCAGGTGATTCGATTATTCGATAACCGCGTTCCAAATTACATTCCTAGGTGGTGTTACAAGTAGAATTCACTTCTGAACGGATTTGGATCAAGTAATCAGTTAGAAACAGGTATGAATACGCGAAATACGGCTGTTCGTACGTCGAGATCTCATGCCGTTCGACAAACTTGTATAATAACGTAAATATTAAAAAAAAATACAATGGCATGCGTCATAAATTCATACGTATAATCTCGCTTTTGTCCACGTGGCGATAAGCCTGAATGCCAGCCTGGCCATTTTCCTTGGCCCTTCCGAGGGATGCGCAGGCTACTCAAATAACAACCGCAACCAGACCAAACAAAAATACATAAGTTTATTAAAACCAGTTAACCATGGAATATTACCCATCTACCCGTTACTAATTCGAGAAACGTCGAGTTGAGTGTAACATTATAGTTGCAGATTCCTCCAACATATTTTGGTACCTTTAGCATATCTTATAACAAAGTTATTTTTTTCTTTCTCGCGTTTCCGCGCAACTAGTGAAATGCAAGACAGTATTGCATTCGGAATAGGTATAAGTGACATTCTATGATTATAAGATCAGAATTTACTTCCACATTAGGAAGACGGTTAGTTTTTTTTGGTCTCGTACATGTAGGCAACTACTTGACTGCTTCAATACAGGAAAATGACGAAACGAAACTTTGATTAATGTATTTCTTTCGATACCGCAGGAATCTGGTGCAACAGTTCATTAAATCTCTGGATTGTGAAGCGTAGTAGCCTACATTATAGATGCGGAAGGTTAATAGGTTCGATCACGATCATTGCCGTAGACATAAGATATCTATACCGCGACATGAGTGATCAATGGTTATGTAATTGTCCAACCTATGTACAGGTACTGATTGTCAATCACTGAATACCGATCTATTATTTTCATCGATAATTTTCACATTTTGCATTCTCAACTAATCGCAGTTGCATGCCTCGCAATTCTTCTGTCGATCATCAAACATAATTCAATTATTCGTTACATGTACAGCATTAGAGTCATTCTAATGACTATATAATATAATTCGAAAAGATCGAATGTCAAGAAAAAAGCATACTATAAGGCCACGGGCATTCATCTAATAACTTCCTTTGTTACTTATATAACTCCATATAATTCCATTGCACATACAACATGCGTTCAGGGATTTATGACTAGAATAGAAATCGTTAATCAATTGAATAGACCCTTAACTACCGTGTGTATAATTGTACGGTGATGAACGTGCTTATAAAATGCATTGCTATGCAGGATGCACAATTAATACCGACGTAGTAGTCGATCGCTGTAGATTTGTTCGTGATAAGTTATCATATGAACAGCACAACCGGTTTTGTACCGTGTGAAAGTTATGCTTCCCGATCCACAAAATACAAAAGATCTTGCTGAAATTTCTAACTGACCGACAGAACTCAGCACATCGACGGCAACACGTTAGTATCACTAGTCGGACTTGGCCAAAAGTACCAATCTGTACTGTTTAAGATTTATGTCGGTAGCAGAAAAGGCCAGCACAATCTGATACAGCAAACCGTGATTAGAAAATGAGAGTACGCGATTAATTTCACAGAATTTGATGTTTTTATTTCGTGACACAATAACGTTATCATCCGAGTAGAACTTGTGTGTAGTGCCGTATGTATATATAGCGTATAAATACGGTAAAAACGTAAAAAAACCTGTAAACGTGACTGTATAATGATTACATGTTACATTATAACTTACGTTTTTAGGCGCGTCCTAAGTGAGCGAGACGCAATAATCTAAATTAAATATATCATCTGTATAGTCCATTTGGATCACCTCCTCTCGGGTCTTAGGCGAATTTAAATTCATCGTTAGTATTATTATCAATATAAATATTATGAAAAATGTTAAACTTCACGGCGTTCAAGTTTGAATCCGGAAACTTCGTCGCAGCAAGACGTATATTCCATCAGTTGATTATCGGCAAAGACCACTCAGATCTAAACGGGCTATACAACATCGTCTGGTTTCGCTTAGTTTTCATTCGATTTATGAGTATAGATATTTACAATATTATATGACCAGAATTACTCATGTATCTTAAACTAAGCGTTTTGCCACCGTTATTAATAAATGCATGCGTATATATATATATTTATATATAGATACAAACGCGTTTTGTATGCATGTACACTGATACATATATGTATATACACCGTCGTTATTTTGGTTCATATATTATATCATTATATTAACAACTTGTATTAAATAAAATTTATTATAGCATGTTTATGTATAAATAATGATTTTATCTTTGCGCAAGTATAATCCTGATTATGTTACTTCATCCTGGGTGCCAAACTATTTTGCACAGTTATGTATGTTATCCTTTAGACTTCTTTGGCGAAACGACCCGTGATAGTTCTCTATGTTATAAATATACTGCACACTGGCAATCGATACGGTTTCGATTTTTTTTAGTTTTTTATTGTGCAGCAGCTTCCTTGAAGCTATGTCGAGATATCAGCTCAAATTGAATGACGAATGGGAACAATTAATATGCATAGTAATAAATATATACTGCATAAGTGATTTTAATTTAAAGCACCCAGTTTAAAGTAAACTTCATTTTCATCGATAATACTGTAGTGTGTATCTACGGCTAAAATTGTAAGTTAAGAATTTTCACATGATTAATTGATGCTTTTACGAATTTATAGTTTAGTACGCATCTGTCTTTATCAACTATTGCGACACTCACATATCGTTTGATAGTATATTCGTTTTAAAATACAATCACACTACTGTAATGGCAGCACAGCTTATTGCATCGTGTTTTACCATACTAATTTTAAAAAATCGCAAAAATATTCGTGGACTCATCACTTGGCGGTTAAATGATTTTGCAATCTGTTTACTTAGAATTGACTCTTCTGTTTCCACATTTCAATTGAACATATTTCTTCATACCAATCGCCTATACATATAGAAATATAGACCTCGAGCATCGCACTACAAATATGTACACAGTTTATGTTTATAGTAATACCAATCAACATTGAGGCAATTCTTAAGCGATTGATAAATATTACAAGAATGGAAAACAATTGCAGGTATTGTACATACTATTGGTAATCTTGACCGGACGATGCCTCCTATATGAAATTTATACTACGATTTACGTTGTATTGAAAAGGCGTTTCGTTTTTTCGTTTTCTTCTTATTATTCTACCTAGGCCTCTGTAGCCAACAACACGAGCTATCCATACCAACTTCAGCATGGTGCTGTATAATAAATTTTGTATGGATAACATTTGTTCTTTTCTCTATTATTATTCAATTAACACACAATCACTGATAGTATGGAGGAGAGACGAGAGCTTTACTTGCGTCAATAGTCAAGAGTATTATTTACGAACAACAATAGTAGCGATGATAAATGGCAAAAATACAGCTGCTGAATACAGTGTCAAGAATTGACGTTATGACTTTATTTTAATCGAAACGTTCAAGTTATGACCATTGATTTCTGTTCTTTGAAATATGACTAGTGAGAAACATTCACCGCCTACATAGTACATTCTAATTTTTCACTCATTTACTCACCTATTGAGAGAAAAAAATGAAGCTTACTCTTAAACTGTAAGTTGGGAAAGTAATAGAATTTGTAACCAACTTATTCATCGATATTTAAAATGATTATATTGCGATTCTGAAATACAAATAAATTAGCTTCTCATGCGTTTCAATCGTAGATATACACAAACAAAATATCTTACCTGGAAGAAATATTTGTACAAATAAAAATAACTCTCAGGAGTTTTCATAATTATTTAAAAATCTTTTGATTGACGAATAAATTTTTATAACTATCAATTCAACATCAGACATTTTTTGAGTAATTATGATCAAAATAAAATTATAAAACAAAAACCAGCATGTACTCGTTTTTAACATGCGTATTTTTCTTCCTAGTCCTGAATTCAGCAATCATCTTGACATTTATACGCTCTCTTCTAAAATTTAGCGATAGTTAGTAAATTTGTAATATCGTTTTCGTAGTTTCGACATGGCGATTCATTTCATATACTCTAAAGCGTAGATTCAACGCCTCTGGAGGAGGAGGTTGAAGAGCTGCAAGTCAGGTCTTCGGAGTGCCGAGTGTGTGAAGAGTCCAGTGACGTAACCGAATCACTGTCGTTACTGTGCGGACTTGAATAGTTGGCTGCTTCCTGTAGCCGCATCAGCATGTTTAGCTGTAATAACAATTTATTTAATGCCTTGAATAAAACTGATCAATGATTAATTTGACTAAATATAGATACCGCTAATTAATCTCATCGGCTCATCAATTTATCTAATGAGACATCTCTCTACAAAATAAGGCCTATATACCTAGTTCGTTCTAAATTCTAATAACAAGTCTTTCAATATTCACCTATGTATTTCACGGAATATGAGCAATTTCCTGTGGGATTCACTGGGAAATATACTTCAACTACAGATAAAACATCCAGAATTAATTCGAAACGTACCAACGGATCGCCTTCCGTGTCACTGTGCGTGCTGCCAAGGCTCTTGACGCTGGACGCACCAACGCCAGAATTATGAGCCGAACTAACATCATAGCCGACGTCCTCGGGTCGCATTCGATGGAGAGCATCGCTCCCGCCATGAACGGCGTGGGGTGCAACCCAAGGGTAGCTGGATGTGATGAAGTGGGTAGGATCTTCCCATGGAGAATCTCCGTTACCATTTCCGCTAATTCGCCGACCGTATAAGGTCAGTCCTTCTCTTACCGCGTCAACCAAATACGGTAACACGGAGTAATTCCATACGCCCGTAAACCAGACTTGGGAGCCCGCGACTTCCATCGGACAGGATAGGAATAGTCGTGGACCTGAAAGACGCGATAACAAGTTCCGTCAAATCATTAACTTTCAAACACGTCATTAATTTTATATTTCATGATTTATATCATGGACAGAAATCAATTTCGGTAACCAACCGATCGTGACGTCAGAACTGCTGTGTGTTTCGAGGAATTTGTTCACGTGTAGCCAAACTCTGGGAATCCATTCTACGACTGCAGCCATTTTTGCATTTCGTGTTCCCCCCGATTCCCGCAGTTCATGCTCCAGCAATCTTCGTCGAAGGTAACGTCCCAGGAAACCCTTGACCGGCTCCATGTGGTTAGCGCACAAAACCCACCTTTTGAAATTTATAATGAAACAAAGTTTTTAAGATCAAATAACTTTGCCGGATTTATGAAATACATCTAGTCATTGCAAGTAGTTGTCAATTTTCCCCCATTTTAACAATGACAAGAGAACTTGAAAAGAAAAATTGCTATCATTCACCTAAAATTATGATGTAATTGAAGATTGGTAGTGCTACATGTGGCCTGACTCATGGTGCCAATAATGGCCGGACAGGAAGAATGCCTTGTGCCTAGTAGCCCGCTAAACAATTCACCGAGCGATGCGGCATGTTGTAAATTCTCTAGAATGATAACGCGAGGTAGTTCATCGGCAGCGCTCGAATCGCACCGTTCAGCGATGTGGGCAAGATACTGCCTGAGTTCCTTGCTGGGCTTGTCATCTACGTTTACAGTAGCAACCGAGGCAGCATACTTCGTCTCGGTGTCGGTGTCGACTAAAGCATGTGCGAGTTTTCCAGCGAGGTAACTCTTGCCAGTGTCACTAGGGCCGCACAGTATAACACGGCGATGTTCCGTGAGGAGTGAAACCAGCCGCTGAACTATGGATCTTGGAATCAAGGTATCGACGGCAAGCCACGAGTAGCCTGACAAAACCAAGTAGATCGTCCTTACGTGACCGACCAGGTAACCACACGGCAGTAATTCCGGTAACTGAGAGTCGGCGGTACAGCGGGAAGATTCGCCGAGGTGGTAAGCGGCGATACACTCAACTCCGAGGCCGAGATTCGTCACCGGATCTACCCTGGCGACGTACTCTTTGAAGCACCGTCTTACGGTGGCATCGAGAGAATCCCAAGTGGTTTTGTTCGATATACAGACACTGGCGATCACGCAATGAGCCGGCTCGTTCTTTCCGTCTGTCGACGTGTTTCCGATCACGTTCAAATTGAAGCTTCGTTCACTTCCGAGGTAAACCGCCACGTTGATCCTCTTTCCGTCGGTGTCTTGCTCGATCGGAGGTTCGTTCGTCATCGTCGTCGCTGTCTGAACGACCGAATGTTCCGGAACGGATAAATCCTCGAGTTGATCGGTACCCTGGGGATGATTGCCTCCGCTCGACATTGCCGCGACGCTTGAGGCAACCTCGGTCATGCTGAATCTTCGTTCAGGATCACTTGGCAACGATGATTGTGAGGAGGTCAAGGATTTCGATGTTACCAAACGCTGAAGACGCTCGTTATTTTGCTTCAAATTCAGCATTTCGTTCTAGATGAGTAAAAGATAGACTTAGTTAGAAAATATCATTATAACAGGTGCGTGAATAACGCTGGCAATATCCGACCTTCGGACTAGTGTTTGGGCTTCTCAAACTCGTGATACTGAACGACCTCGTTTACATATTACATTATGTAAGACGCAGCGCAATTTTGGTAATGATATCAAATATCGCGTTTCACGATTAAAGTCTAACGAGACAAAAATAAAAGCTATCAAACTTGTGGCAAAATGGCACATGAAAACAGACGTCATTTGTTATAAACTGTGTGATTTCGCAACGGAGATCAAAGGTTCGTAAGATAAGAATACATTCATGGTTATGGTGTACGTGCAATAGGTTGAATTATCCCTGACATAAATATATGCAAAGACAGTGACTAGTCACGAGGCCGATTCAATAGTCTCTATGTCAATACATACCCTCATTTTGATAACTGTATCCTTCAGAGATTCTAGCTGATGTGCCGACGAAAGAGCCTCCAACCGAATATCGGTAAGAACCATGTCTTTCTCCCGTAATTGTTTCTTCAGCTCGTCAACATCCTCATCCTCTTTTTTGTACAACGCAGAGCTACTCTTGCTACCCGTCATTCCGTTTTCATTCTCCGGAGATCTTTGCCCGCTGCTCCTCGGGCCCTGAGTTTGACTTCGAGATTCGTGTTTAGCTGCCGTGGGTAACCTTGGGCTGTTTGGTGCGCTCATTTCGCCTGGTCCATCCTTGCAATCTTCGGCGTCTGAGACAGAGCCGTGACGGTTTTTCCGCGAGCGAGAGAACGCCTTGGAAAAGGAACTTCGAAGCCATCCTTTCTTCTTGTGATGACTACTGGCTGAGCAGGCGCTGCTCAAAGAATTCAACGATGTCACGCTGTCCGCTGACAACTGCCTCGCCATTGAAGACCCTTGATGGTTGCTGTTCGATCCCGTGCACCCGGTTGTGCTTTCCGAATCACCGAGGGTATGTCGACGTCCATTCGTCGCGGCATTTTGATTCGACGCATTCAGTCCAGCCTCCGCACTTTGTTTCCTCAGTCGCTCTATCGTATCTCTCAACTCTTGTAGTTCGGAATCCTGTGGAGAAAGAAGTGACATTTGTTACTTATCAGTGAATGGTCACAATGTTTTAAATTGCAAGATAATAGACATCCGATAAGCAAGTATCGGCAGGATTACTTGTCATAATTGACTTTAATTCGATGTACCCATCTATAAAAAACTTTTGAACCATTGATTCAACACAAATGTGTTGCAAGAGATCCTCCAGCATCTGAGGTTCTTAAAAATACACCCATACGCAACAACCAGGCCTGGATTAAGGGAATGGAGCCGAAACCCCGGACACCGCCTTGATTGGGGCCCCGTCTTTGAAGATACAAAATTTCTCATACAAACCGATGATTTCAATAAATCTCATTATCAATGATGATAAAAAAATGTTCGATATCAACATAACTCTTCATATTGATCTATAATGGCAAGCGATTTAATTAAGAACATATATTATGGATTTTAATAAGTTAAGGTACGGAATTTGCCCAACATATTTACTGTACGAGTATACGATAAAAGCGCGAGCAGAAGGTGAATTGTATTTTATGGAAAATTATGAACTAATTTTCGGAATTCTTTTTATTAAGTAAAAATTCTTTATGCGGGGTCCTGCAAAGCTGATTTCTACATGGGAATAAACTGCAGAACTGGGTATGAGTGTAACGTTTTCGAGGAAACGAAAATCTATTTTTATTATATTTTACCTTGTATACGTGTCAGAAACAATTTCTTTCTACTAACCTAAAATCTTGTCCTTACGATACAAGATAAGCAATCCTGGCGCAACAATGTAATTAACGTTTTAAAAATAAAATGTACCGATGAACGTATATTGTTCCTAATCAGTAAAACATCATCGAGTTCGAAAAATGATGACAGTAAGACGGATTCTTTAAGTAGGCCCCGAAAGCTATAAATACTGAAGTAAAATCGTTCAATAGATTTTATTCTATGGCTCTATTACAGTTGTTATATGCCAGACGCAGTTATGATAAGTGTACGGGTTTATGAATAAGCTTCCACGCGCATGAGTATTTAAAAAATCGACGAACTGCTATGACATTATCCAGAACGTTACTATCATTTTAAGAAAGTGTTTAAACTCGATGCCTTAATTATTTTCACTGTCGCTGATTATTTTTGTGTGACATTGGCTTTTCCATGGATAGGACAAGGCTCATTATTGTGACAACAGGAACAAATTTCGGAGTGACTGGTGACAGAATCGCTGCTCCATGAGTCAGCCATGCTATATAGTTGTCTCGTGGACTTCGAGCTCGGATCTAGGGGCTTGTCAGCCTTGTCGTCTTGAGGAGTAGTCATAGTGGGTGATTTCCTTAATCCTCCAATGCCCAAAGCTCCGCCAGCATTTACTATGGCTACAGGAAGCAGATTCCGGTTCGGCACCAGCTGCGTCTTTGCATTGGGATTGGACAGGAGCTCAGGTTTACGGGATACTCTTCTCAAGCTACGATCCAGTTTCGAGCTGTAACCGATAAGACTGCCCGCGGTTATTTGACCGTCCAACGCCTCGAAAATTTCCATCTTTTTCTGAGAGTAGTTGACATTATTTAAAGTGTCTTTTCCTGCTGACGCTCCTCCTTCTAATTTTTTCGTCTCCGAAGGACCAGACGTCCTTCTAACATTGGCAGAAGCTGAGCAAGGTGGCATTTTGAGACGCATGATTCTATCGTCCTCTGAGAGGGTAGGTATTAACATAGGGATAGCAGAAGGCGAAACGATCTGATTTAATCCGGGGACTAAGGGATTGTCGGTGGCGCCTAGATCTTCGAGTCGTGGATGGTGGTTGGTTTTTTGTTGGCGATTCGGATTCCTGGGATTACGCTTAGGATTTTTCGGATCCTGGATAACAGTATCTGAAGGTAATTCACCACCGGACTCTTGCGGTACGGATTGCTCATCATTTCTGGGTGAATTGATACTCGACCGCTGGCCACTTCTGAAGATTGTTGCTATCGCTTCCGTAGCCCTCCTCCACGCGTTGATTGGAGAGTATCCAGAGACCTGGTGATCTGAATCATACCGATTCTTTTTAACTGTAGTAGTTTTTGAATCCTCTATTACAGACCCTGCAAGATTTTCTGTCGTTCTAGGCGCCGCAACGAGGGAGCGACTCGTTTCCTGTAGGATAGCTGCACTTTCGTCCGCTCTGACATTCTGCTGGTATTCGGGATCTGTCATGTCAGTGGTACTCAAGGCTCTTTTCAGCTCAATAGCGGAGGGCTTTGGTCCATTGCAAGACGATCCACATCGATTAGCATTTTCGGGAAACTGAATTTTTCAAGTTAGAGTGGCTCGGAGCTTATCTTGATCATTTCATAACGAGTTTTATTTAATTTTGTCATCAAAGCTTGCCGAAATTTATATGTTTCTAATTTTGAGCTTTCTTTTCGAAACCGCAACGATTGTGCGGAATAAGATCTTACTTCTCTTGACATTCTATCTTTTGTTTTTCATACAGAACTTGGTTCAGGTTACAGCGCAAAAACTCAGCCGGCCACGAAGACCTTTTCAGCTTCAATTTTCAGCCACATAACTGATACAGTAATGACGATGCAATCTGGCGGCACAAAATATTTCACAAATAGTATTCCAGACGAAATTCATGCTCTCTCGTTCCATTCACCAGATGGTAATCCCCGCCGTCAGATTTTTTCCTCCCGCCAACAAGTAACTTATATCTCCGCACGCTGCAGCCCAACATTGAACACATGTTACTCCCCATGTAACGAAAACCATTCTCCCAGTCAACCGCAGCGTGTTGAAGCTGCTCACTAGATTGTCAACCACGCCAATGATAAAACTTGGGAGTACAATTACGCAGCAGTGATACAAACGTAGTACTCGTGGCGGCGTGCATTATCCACGAGTCGTGAACTCCGCTTGAACTGCAGCTTGAACCTTGGTGAAGCCGACGCGTGCGCCTGCGGTATAAATTTATGCGGTGAAATTGAATAATTACCTTTTTCTCGGCGGTAGCGGTGAGATACTGCAGCCTCTGGGTCATGTTGGACAGGGACTGTTCGAAGGCAGATACAACGTGGGCCTGTAACAGGAAGAGAAATAAAAATATTTAAAAGGCTGATATTACGCCCGAGAGAATAGCAGTTATTTTATTCAAGTCCCGTATCCCAGCGTGGATATTGATGAACGAGACTGTGGATCTAAGATCTAGTGTAAATCTAGCGTATAAAATATTCTAAAATATTCGACACGTTCTCGTTGATCCCAGTTTGTTTATTTTTCGTTCAGAATTCGTCGTGGAATCGGAGAAAATTATACGGTTCGGAACATAGGGCCATACGCAGTTGCACACGTGCTCGCAGGTTGTCGTTAGCACGTTAAAACGAATGAAAAAAATCCATTGGCGCACCCGGCCTCGGGCCCTGGGCTTTCAGGGCTGGGAGAGTCGGACGCGTAGCGTGGTAAGGTCCGGCAGGCCACTGTATGTGTACCGCAAGTCCCTAGGTCCGGACGTGTAATTACGATGATATTTCCCAACAGTGGGGCCTGACAGCAATAAGATAAGCAGCCGCTGTCAGGTGTATAAGACGCGCTCTAAAACCAGTCGCAAGATGAATCTGACTAAACTAGACCGACTTAAATTACTCCGTGGCTTTTTCACATCATCTTTTTATTGATTTTTCTTTGTGATTTCTCCACCAGCTGTATTCGATTCACTCTGGCTCGGGTTTGTATCGGCATCGAAGCCAGACCGTACCTTGCGTGTATGCGTATATAAAGTAATAGACAATGATAACCATTCGCGGTGCGGTAATCTACTTTATTTTCGTCCAAAGTTATAGATTCTATTTTTTCTCAAGAGGCATAGTACAAGCGAGAGGAGCCAAGTCGTAGTTCGTTATCTGAATGATTTCTTCGGTTGGAAATAGAAAATTTGATATAGAACCTGAGAACCTCTTGTGGTTCAGTGAACCCGCTGCGAACAGATTAATGCTCGTGCAATGAACGTAATCCTCAAGACGTAGTATTATAACACGTTAAGGATTAAAAGCTATCCATTCAAAGCTATTGCGCCACTTTGGATATGTTACTGTTTCGATTCTGGGTACTGTAATGCAATGTGAATATAAACATAATCGGGCAGAGCGCAGGTAAAAAGAAAACACATTATCTTCGTATGTTCATACCTGTGTAGACTCGGTTAGTTATAGAATTTTGACAGTTGTGGCTGCAATTGAAAGAATGATTCACTAATAAAGAACGGAGAACAAAGTGCAGTAAAACCGTTCCGGAGAAACATACTAACAATGAGAAACGCCGGTATGCACAGTCACCGAGGCGCCTCGCACAGTCTACGCTCGTCAGGCCTGTCAGCTTTTTCTGGTACCTACCAGCTTTTTAGCTTCTGATTATGACCGGCTTTAATGAAGTAATCAACTCGTAAACATCCTGTCTATACCACCGAGGTCTATTTATTGGCCTGCGCTCTGATGACCTATTCGACGTCTCGCCAGACCTTCAAGTCTGGCTGTTTTTTATTCAACAATTCATCGGTAAATTTAATTTCCACGATGGGCATGATAAGCCTTGCGACGAGCGTACCCGGATCTGCTCTGTGCTTGGACCGAGAAATAATGGCGCTGGCAACTCTGTATTACTCCTTGCACTCCAATGGTCCAGTATAAGCTCTTGGTAATAAGAAAAACCGTATCAAATTGTTCGTGCTAGTCTGGCAAGACGCTGCATCAGTGGGCGACTGACCCAAACCGGCGCCCACGCGCCGCGACGCACCGCCACACCGATTGAAATTTCTGTATGTAAACATGTTACATACATGTATCCTCGGTGAATGCATGCTCCCTCCATATACATGTACTATAAACATGCGTGGATAGATGGTCCATTTTCTATTTGAAAGGTGTAAGGAAATAAGATGTATACAATAACGGTACGCGTAACATCTGGATATCAGTTTCTGATATCAAATTGCTCCTGCGGCAGTCGATACCTACCTCATTTGTTGCTAGTTGACTAGTTTCAAGAAATTATCACCTAGGCGCTGTGATATTTAGATGTAGAATACAGATGATATCATCGAAGGAATAGCGGTTAAAAGTCGGAAAAACTGTATCGATTCTGGATCGTGTTGGTTCGAGAAAGGATCATGCGGTGGGCCGCGGTTTGAAACTGATTCCCCCGACTGTCTTCTGGATAATTTTTCAAATTCTCACGGAATGTGGGAATATACCGGATCATGGATTGAATTAAGTATTATACGCCGCTGCTACGAAAGATCTGTGGAATAAGGATCCCAAGTACCACATTTACGTCCTATCTTTCAACATTCCTGGAACTTTACGACGATGACTCAAATGCAAACTGTGTGTTATGGACAAATTCATCGACCACAGATCGTTGCAGGGAATGAAACGTGGACACTGTACCGTGACGTGGGGGCTCAATCTGATATCTAATCTCGAACACACACGGCGATCCATGAAAAGCGTTGACGTCTATTTCCTCCTACGCTTAACCGAAAACCCGTTTCAATCGAATCTTCTCATGTTAATTTAGCACCGATCGGTGTCACGTTCCGATTCACGTGAACTTGAGTGCAACCAAGCCGATTGTAAGTTGGACAGCTGTTTTTCACTTCCTAAATATTTTTCTGCTATGGACCTCTCGAGACCGATGACTGCGAGAACTGTTGATAGTTTCTTTTTGTTTGCCTCTTTCTGCGGTCTTCGTTAAGAGGATCCTTTTTACAGCGATGAGGCATCGAGTTTCGTACATGTATGTGATGTAAGTATGGTAAGGCGAGGACCCAAGAACGTGTAGCGAAAGGTCTGATTGAGAATTGAGATCGTATGTCGTGGTCGTCATGAGTGGGTAAGATAATTGGAATTGCGTAACTAGCGAAGCCTAGTTTTGTTTAATATTCAGCTATACGAGGAGACGAACCCAGATGACTACGTAATTCACTCAGCTGGCTACTGTACCATGTCCATACGTCTGTATGTACCGACGGATTCTATTCTATCAACAATAGGTTGCAATTTACAAGTTTACGGCCGCACCCACAGCATTTGTTCGTATTCAAAGGTATTATAAATATACGTAAGTACACGCGGATATAGCCACCATAAATGAATAAGATAACTGCACAAGAAGCGCAAGGATCGACGGAGATACCGTGAGTTTCGGATCGAGTCAGATGTCATAGGCAAAGTATGTAAGCCGGGAGACACATCCTTGACTCACTGTCTCTGCTGTTGTTATAGTATGTATTCATAATTCCAACGTTCGATTGACGAGATAGACTCAAGCCTTCAGAGCCCGCGACTTAGTGCATGTATAGTTTCGAAAATTGCTAGTTGGCCACACGATATCATGCATACCACAATCTATAGAGAAAGTATACGATAGTTATAATACCCACGTGGTTGTTAGGTATCACCCTGTTCGGTAAAATTCATGAGAATCAATCAGCAGCTGTCATACTGCTGCGCGTATTCAGATTGTAGCGAAATTCATTTTGTAACAACACGATTCAACCAAATCAATTCAAAGGATAATGAGAACTTAAATTTCAGGCACGGAGCGTATTGCAACATCATCGTCGCCATCTCGATGATGATTATCGAATAAAATTCAACGATAGTGGAAAGATGGCTTGCACAATCAACGTCAAACATTGCAGTTCCCGTATCCTTTGCATTACCTTATACTTTATTTCACGTCTTACCGAGTTCTCATAAAAGGCCAATGACACCTTCTTAGCAGTAGAATGTTGAGAACATCGTGAGTACGCCGTATAGCTTCTAGCGATAAGTGACCTTTGGAAAATTTTAAGTCGCATGAAATATTTTTGGTTCGTTTACTTTAATGGGTAAGCGAAAAAGGGTTCGAGAATGGCACTTAGTCTGGGTCCATGATCGCCGAATATTTGTGTATATAATGAATCAACCGTAGGAATGTGTCCGACCAAATGGATAATTTGCTTAGGCACGAGAGTTGTTTACACGGAGTGCAGTTTTGGTTTTCGTTATCGCGCCTCTAGCCAAACACGACCTTCTGGATCGGGTTAAGACTTCTGCTACATAAACGAATGAAAGATACAGTCGCATATGGCTGAGGGATATTTGCGTAAGCTGAGTCCATAATACAGTTTTAAAAATGGTACCACCCACGTGCATAATAATAAACTCTTCGATTTTCGTGGTAGCTTTTTAAGCGGTCACGAACGATTGCTCAAACTTCACGAATCGTGACCTCGTCGACTCTAATTTGGATTCAAAATAAGTTTAATCAAAGTGTACAAAGAAATGAATATCTCGGAGTGATGGAAACAAGGCCCCACTAACATTCACTCATCCCGCATTTGGAGTCAATTTTCCACCAACGTATAAACATTTTATTTGTTTTTCGCGACTCGTTTCCGGTTCCACCGAAGAGTTGAGAAAAAAAACGTACCTAAAGGGTAGGGTCGTAATTGTGACCTTAGATGACCGTGACATGTGACATATCATTTGCTGCGTAGCAGCCAACGAAACTGAAGATAAGAAACGTCCGTTTTTTGAACGGCTGACCTTCCAAATATTTTCAAGATGTTGCGCCGAAATGAACGACGCATACATCACGTCAGAAAAGTGCAAATAATGCACTTACAACGACGCAGCTGCATCGCGGTGAAATTATAGTCACAAAACCAAGTCTCGAGATACGGTCTCTTAACTCTCGATCCACCCACAAGGCAGCATTCACACTAAAATTGAGGAGAATTTACATGGATGAACGCGGGAGCACTTCGGCATAACGATAAACAACCTACGATGTTTCTCTGACGGCTGTACCATCATAAAATCAGTATGCAACGTCAATGCACACCAGCATGCGCGACACGATGCGATGGGAAGTTTTTAAGCCCATTGTGAATTGATACAACACAGGTGTGTTCGATAGTTGGTATTCCTAAGCCGCGACAAAACTGTACTACCGACATTTCCTGTCGCGGACAATACTCGTGAGTCCGTTTTTTGATACGGGATATCTGATGATCTGGCTCTGAACGATCGTTTAAAAGTGGCATTGATCAGAGTATGAGAGTAAAGCTATAAAGTTATACACTCCGATCGTCCGATCGTTTGATCGTTCGGTGTGAAGGCACCCGAGCCATGGTGGAGGTTACGGAGTGTTAACTGGAGTAACAGTTCCCAGGCCACAGAGGACTGGCGTGAAACATTATCTCAGAGTTACATGCGTGCGTTGCCTCTACGGGCTACAGACGCGCGAAGAGAGATACGGATGCGCAAGAGGCAACCCACCAGAAGCTCTCGTGTGTGTGTGTGAGTCGCGTCGGTCTTGCCATCAAGGATGAACACGTGGTTGCCATCTTGACAGCGCCCTGACGAAGTTAATGGGATTAGATGCGCGTTATATACGAAATAATTAGAGACATGATGTCACCCATGGGCTGTCCGCGGAATCGGAATCGGTGAGCTGCGGACCATGGCCCTGCAGGCAGGAGTATAAGGGCGTCCACGCAAACTCGGGCCCTACATCATCTGGTTAGCTGTTTCTTGTCCTACGTGGGACGCGTTGCACGAGTACGAAAACCCGGGACGTACGTGTGTGTTATGAAATAAATCTTTGGTCGGTTGGTCGGTAACCGAAAGAAGCAGCAGCCATGCACACGCGACATGCCACTCCCGTTGTCCCACGCCCGTGGTCGCACTTACGAATTACACGATAAATTCTGCCCATCCGTTGATGTGAAATCGTCTGATTTTACAGAATTTGCGCCAATGAACAGTGCCCAAGGAGCTCGGAGAGATCTTCGCTTCCGAACGTATGTATGCGACAGAAGTAGAAATGCCCTGTAATGTGCTCCTGAAATAAGTAAATAGAATGCAAGGAGGAGGCACTGCAACTACTTCTAATTATTCAATCAGATCTATTGTTCAGTCGGAGAGATGAGCATCGCATACTCAACCCACACATCCATCTCGGTTCCGACGCTCGCGTGTACCCACTTCGTTCTCCAAGTACACGAACAAGCAAGGCTGGAAGTGTGGTATAATGTATAAGTAGGGCTTGGCCAGAGAGAGTCCTATACGAAGGCGGCGCAGAGGTCATCATCAATTCTCCCCGTTTGTCCGTTGGTTTGATTTAATGTTTCCAAGTTGCGTCGGTAGTCCAACAACGAGAGAATTCTCATATGGCTATAGACACGACGTACGGTTACGATTAGAAAAAGAAATTGGTAGCGCTGCCAGAAGTGAGATCCCCGAAGACTTCGGTTCCCTTTTTTAAGGCTACATTGTGTTCAGCTTGATAATAGACGATTGTTACTCAATTTAACAAGATGCAAGAATAATAGTATTCCAACGGATCATACAGGCAAGAAGCAACGCGGCTACCTGATGTTGTACAATGTACCTACTTCAGACTTATCGGCTTACTTATAATACATACTTAGTTTTCTTTCATACACGTTGAATAAAACACTTATTAGTCCAGTAGAATTAGGTCAAAAAGTGGCAGATCGTGGTTGTAATTGGTGGGAAGCCAATTTTTTGTGGAATGGGTTCCTTTTACATATAGAAACATATTCTGAAGTTGCGCCATCTCAAGCTTTTCCGCACAATTATTTAGAGACGTTTATATATTCCAATTTCGGGATTTTCTCCTTTTTTAGACCATTTTTCCTCTATTACTCGTAAAGTATCGACCCTACGAGAAAAATGTATAGAAGCAAACTTGTTCAAAATCAAATTTTACACACAGATACGTTGTTTAAAAAAATAAAAAAAAATTTTTTCATCGCCAAATTAACGATTTTCGATGATTTCTTTATCGAAAAAAGTACTTTTTTCACACGTATTTTGCAAACAATTGAAATCGAACAATCTTTCTCTGGAGGGTCAGAAAGAGTACATCAAACCTTCATGAAAAAGCATGCGCAGCCCGATCGCTGTGCGCTCGATAGTTTTTTCCGAATATCATTGTTAATTAAGCCCGATTCGAGAGTTGCGTTATCGTAATTGTTAACGTGAGCCAAAATGAGGCCTTCTGAGTTGCTGCCGATTTTTTTACAGATACCTGGGACCTCCCCCTAACGTGTCCAACAAGTTTTACCATCCTATTGCAATTATTATGAACTAGGGAATTTTCCGAAAAATGACTCAAATTTGACCCTTAGCAACAAATGCTAATAAGTTCGTCAATTATTGTCGGAATCGAATTCGGGAAAGTGGAACAGTTAGAGCAAAAGAAGACGCAACTTTTGAAACAAGACTCATGGTAATCGGACAGTTTGTTTGTTAACTAGAACACTTCAAAGTCGAAGTGACTTTGTTAATTAACAAATTACGATTTCGACATTTTACGAACGCTATTGTCTTCTTTAATATCAGTACTTGATATGCCAAGCAATGTTTTTCAAGCTTCTAACTGATTTCATATCGAAAATCAAGTGAACAACTTAGCTTGTTGAGGCGAAAAGTGCGCGGCAGACCGTCGGGCGCCGTGGTGGGGGGAGAGACTCGCCGCAGCCGGCAGGCGCAAAAATCGAATTCACTGTTTCAATAACGTGCGCGCGTTTTTTTTTCGACAATATCTCGGGTTCTAATTGACGTATTTTGATGATTTTTTTTTTAAATCGATATGCCGAGTCGTGAGTAACACGAATATCGAATCACATTCAACAAATTCTTTTATTTAAACACTCAAAATCGGACGGAAGTATAAATCTCGATTTTTTTCGTTGCTAATCATTAGTTTATTCATGAAAATTTAGATTTCCATGCTGAGTATTCGTTCACTTTATTATTCATCATTATGATAAAATGAACAAAATACTCCCAAATTTAAAAAATTTAATAATATTATTGTTGAGTTTGTAATATGTTGCAAAAATCAGTATTATAATAAGTGAATTATTATTAATTAATCAAATACAATATTATTCATTATTTCGGCCGAAATAATTATTTATTATTATATATTATTGTTGAGTTTGTAATATGTTGCAAAAATCAGTATTATAATAAGTGAATTATTGTTAATTAATCAAACATAATATTATTCATTATTATGTTTATTACGAAATAATGAATAATATTGTATTTGATTAATTAATAATAATTCACTTATTATAATACAGATTTTTGCAACATATTACAAACTCAACAATAATATATAATAATAAATAATTATTTCGGCCGAAATAATGAATAATATTGTATTTGATTAATTAATAATAATTCACTTATTATAATACTGATTTTTGCAACATATTACAAACTCAACAATAATATTATTAAATTTTTTAAATTTGGGAGTATTTTGTTCATTTTATCATAATGATGAATAATAAAGTGAACGAATACTCAGCATGGAAATCTAAATTTTCATGAATAAACTAATGATTAGCAACGAAAAAAATCGAGATTTATACTTCCGTCCGATTTTGAGTGTTTAAATAAAAGAATTTGTTGAATGTGATTCGATATTCGTGTTACTCACGACTCGGCATATCGATTTAAAAAAAAAATCATCAAAATACGTCAATTAGAACCCGAGATATTGTCGAAAAAAAAACGCGCGCACGTTATTGAAACAGTGAATTCGATTTTTGCGCCTGCCGGCTGCGGCGAGTCTCTCCCCCCACCACGGCGCCCGACGGTCTGCCGCGCACTTTTCGCCTCAACAAGCTAAGTTGTTCACTTGATTTTCGATATGAAATCAGTTAGAAGCTTGAAAAACATTGCTTGGCATATCAAGTACTGATATTAAAGAAGACAATAGCGTTCGTAAAATGTCGAAATCGTAATTTGTTAATTAACAAAGTCACTTCGACTTTGAAGTGTTCTAGTTAACAAACAAACTGTCCGATTACCATGAGTCTTGTTTCAAAAGTTGCGTCTTCTTTTGCTCTAACTGTTCCACTTTCCCGAATTCGATTCCGACAATAATTGACGAACTTATTAGCATTTGTTGCTAAGGGTCAAATTTGAGTCATTTTTCGGAAAATTCCCTAGTTCATAATAATTGCAATAGGATGGTAAAACTTGTTGGACACGTTAGGGGGAGGTCCCAGGTATCTGTAAAAAAATCGGCAGCAACTCAGAAGGCCTCATTTTGGCTCACGTTAACAATTACGATAACGCAACTCTCGAATCGGGCTTAATTAACAATGATATTCGGAAAAAACTATCGAGCGCACAGCGATCGGGCTGCGCATGCTTTTTCATGAAGGTTTGATGTACTCTTTCTGACCCTCCAGAGAAAGATTGTTCGATTTCAATTGTTTGCAAAATACGTGTGAAAAAAGTACTTTTTTCGATAAAGAAATCATCGAAAATCGTTAATTTGGCGATGAAAAAATTTTTTTTTATTTTTTTAAACAACGTATCTGTGTGTAAAATTTGATTTTGAACAAGTTTGCTTCTATACATTTTTCTCGTAGGGTCGATACTTTACGAGTAATAGAGGAAAAATGGTCTAAAAAAGGAGAAAATCCCGAAATTGGAATATATAAACGTCTCTAAATAATTGTGCGGAAAAGCTTGAGATGGCGCAACTTCAGAATATGTTTCTATATGTAAAAGGAACCCATTCCACAAAAAATTGGCTTCCCACCAATCACAACCACCCTTTTTCCTAATTCTACTGGACTATATACAGTGACACGTTTACGAAGCAGCTAAGGTATTTACACAGTTGTTATACCGCTAATTACACGACTAGCAGCAGATAGAATTGCTGTAATATCTGTTGTGTACCATTACTATCTATATCTACAATATTACTGCCATACACGAGTCATCGGGAGGGGACGTCGGCTCTTTACTTGGGGAACGGAGATAAAGAGTCATCAATTTCTTATCTGTTTAAAAATAAGCTTGCCGGTTCAGAGAGGCTAGATTGTGTAACCACATTTGTATGTTTTCATCTTTACTTTTCGTTTTTTTTTTTTTTTTCTCTCTAATTTAGACGGCGCCTGCTCGCGCGGACCGTCGAGTCTAGCTTTTTCTACATAAGATCTGACGATGCCTATTATTCTTTCAACAACTGTGTTACCTGCAAAGATGGGCAGCTCCTATGCCTGTACTTTCTAGTGGCCAGCTCCCACCACGGAATCACATTATCCGGGTTCCTGGGTTTGACGGGGTCACTAACGGCGTGCTCGTAGAGCGGTTCCAGGACCGGCAAGGTGCCGGACAAGCGTTTCGGACAATCAGCGAAGTCCTGGTCGGCTTTAGCTGCGTTCCCTCTTCTTCGAGGCAGAGTGGCGTAGTTCATGTTATTGCTCGAGACAGACGCGTCGGCGTCCAGTTCCAAAGAATTATGTCTAGTCCGAGCTCTGCTGGACTTTCTGGCGCTCTTATCGTCCACTGGATTTGGGTGGTCCTCACCCTCACCGCGGAATTGGGCCTGGAGCATGGCGTAATGGTCCACCGTATCCATGGTGGTATTCGAGACCTCCTCAGGTCGCTTCTCAGAGTTGAGAAGTTCCTTCGAGCGCTGAAGCTGACCGTTGAGGATGACGTCGGTGGCGTCGAGCAGGCAGACGGGCACGGCGTTCATCCACTTCCCGGAACCGTGTCTCCTATGGATTTTCAGGAGTTCGGTGTGGTCTCTCACGTCAACCGTGCTCTTGTAGGCTCTGCCTAGATTCTCGGTCTCGATACCACAATTCCTGGCACCGTCCAGCACGTCTTCGCTGGACTTGTGCAACGGCCTGGGAGACATCCCGGGCTTCCGGTACGGCAGCGTTCCATAAGTCGTCCCTACAGCGAGGGTATCACTCAGGATATCCTCGTGAGAGCGCGCACTGTTCCGACGGGTAATCGTGCGGACGACCTTTGCTGATTTCGGACTCACCTTTCTCGAAGGAGAACTGGGAAAAGAGTTGTTCGCATTTTCGACAAACACATCGTCCACCATCTCTTCCTCTGACGGATTCCGCCGAAGGATGCGCTCCGTGTTTCTGCGACATAGGGTCACCGATCGGCCCGTTGCATTGTTCAACGTCACGGAAAGAATATCCTCCTTGGAATTATCCAGTGGTCTTGCCCTGTCCTTCCGGTTCCTGAAGGACGATCGCTTGACTGGAAGAGTATGGGCCACGTTCGTCGTAACCTCGTTCGAACTGAAAGTATTCTTCGAGACATTTGGCTCCTGGAAGGTTACTCTGCTCTTTGGCAATCCGGCCAAAGCCTCGCTGATGGCGTATAGAGATTCGGTAGATTTTGCCGAAGATGATGAACCATTCGAGTTTCTCGACGGGGATGAGGTGCTCTCGATTGACGAAGACCTGGGTAGTACTTTTGGAGGCAATTTTCCATACGAATTCGGCCTCGCCTTTGTCGTCTTTTTGGCAGTTCCATTCGGCGCCTTGAACTCGAATTCCCGATCCTCAGAGGGTTCACCAAAGTTGGGTGAAATCGGTGGCATGGGAACCATGTCCCTCTTTCTGTGAACACCGTAAATGTTTTTCGATGAATTCTCGACATCATTCTTGGCGATCTTATTTATTATACCGTACGTGGAGTTCCTGTTATTCCCCGACTTCATTTCCGCATAGTTCTTATCAATTTTCGCGATGTTTCTATTCAAATCCTCGATATACTGGGCCGTGCTACGGTACAGATCACCACTCGGTACGTAATTGCCCTCAACACCAGGGTCCCTCGGTGCCCGCGGTGGTTTATTGTTCAACCGAGGCACGTTGGGAATCGCGTAAATTGGCTGCCTCGTCTTATTCGCCGGCGTTCTTTTGTTGTTCTTATTATCAGCGTGGAGAAAACCGTCATCTCCTCTATGCCCCGAGCTTCTCAGACTCGCATAGTTATCCACGGTGCAATTATTCTCATTCGAGTTAACGTTACCATCGATAGCAAACTTCGTCCATCCAATATCGCGCTGTACCACCTCCGGTGACCTTATGGCGGATCTTTCCTCGTCGGCATGATTATCCTTATGTACCCAGTCCGAATTAATCGTAGCATGCCTGTCGCCCTCAAGAGGAAGACTGTCGTAGACTCGCCTCGCGTCGTCTCCATTTTGGAGAACGGATGTGGCGACAGGCGTCTGAGGGGCTTCCGATTCGCTACCGATAAAGGAGGTCCCACTTTCGGAGGAAATCGTGCAGCTGGATTGACGTCTCGGTCTAGTTTTGCTCGCAAAAGTGTTCAGTATCGGGACTTGGTCGTCCGGTGTTGACTTTCGACCTTCGTTCAGGGACGGGGCTCGTCTCAGACTAGCCTTGAGAGTGCCGTAGTTTTCGGCGAAGGAATCCTTCCCCGCGTCACACCATCGCGGCACCCGCGCCGATCCTTGAAGAGAAACGATCGATGACATCTCCATAGGTGCATAAGGACCGTTGGTCTCCTTAAGCAGCTCCTCGGAGTCGGATCTGTAGACTGCTCTCGGCCTGCTTCGGCCTCGAGCTCGAATGGTCGCGTACCCGTCATGGACGCGTCTCGAGCAGACGTTGAGTTCCATGATTTTTGTTCCAGTAATCAAGGTAGCGTCGAGGGTTTTCGCATCTTATTCACGTTCAGAATGACTTCAGACGTTCTGTTCCACCATGACCGTCAGCTCCGCCGCGTATCGAAACATTGCGTGGATCTGTATTCGAGTAGCGGAAACAACAAGATGTTTTTCTTCTTCTCGGAACACATGCGTTTTTTGTTTATTCAAAATGTTTCTTTCTTCTTTTGAAACTGCATCGCTGGAAGATTGACAATATCCCACTGGTTACACACGCGTCACTTTTTATTTATTCACGTCGGGGCGCATGACAATATATACTGTGTTATGGACGGGTATTTGCTTAGTTCAGTATAAGTACCATAAATTTATGGTACGCCATTGTGAAATAAAGTTGCCTGATGTTATAACCATCACAATCGTTAGGTCCCACTACGTTCGCCCCTTACCCATTTATTAACTCAGTTGCCACACGTGCGCTCTAGTTACTTGTAAGTATTTGATATTGCTATTGGTTGGAATGAGAGAAGTATTACATCAACTAATTGAATACCGTATACAGTTGAGACAAATCGATCGTTTTTAACAACACTCTTGGAAATAGTATGTGAGACATCAAATTTTGCTAAACTTCAAAGTCAAACCAACGTATCAGTGGATCGACGAGGGTAGGATAAGAAAAAAGAAAAAAGAACAGCGCCGAAGACCGGCTATTGGTAATAATAATGAATAATTAATGACGATTGAATTGTAAAAGTGGTCAGTCGTAAGAAATAAATTACACGCTGCTGCGGGACTAATTGTCGAAAGCGATCTTTGGCAAGGTTCTAAATCATAGGTGGTGCGCCAATAATCATAACTAGCTCGGTTAATTGCCGGTTGAATTTCGAACGATTTCGCAACAGGCATCTTGATTTCACAATAAGTTTGAATCTCCCCGATTGGTGACCCAGATCGGCGTTTTTTTAAAAGAGAACCTTATCAAAATCGTCGGTTACTGGTGACGACAGTACGCAACGATTAAGATAACCCGGGTGTACGAACGATCTCACCAAAGTAAAAGCAGTAAAATTCAAGTACCACACTTTGTGATATACAAAATAAGAGGGAAAACATCCTGTTCATGACGTGTACCATAATAAGTCTTGTGCGTGCTGCGTATAGAACGATACGAGTAATTATCAAGTGTTTTATATAAGACGGGGCTGCAACTGAATCGTTGACAGCAGCACAATTCCAGGCTGAAAATTTTCGCCAATTGGTTTACGTTACGATAAATATTTAAGAAACATGTATATATAAGACTGGTTTGAAGCTCATCGCTTCACGTTCGACTAAACCTAGCTATAACAACCCAACTATTCAACCTCGTCGACATCCAAGTTGCATAACTAAAACGCATAATATTAGCCGGCCGGACGAACGTTTATATTCATCGATTACCTAATTTGTTTTCTCAGCTTGTTCATCGACGGGATTATTCCGATTCGAGTCACAGATGTAGGTATTCTATCCTCGCGCAGACCGACAAAGATCCGGCGCGCCCATGCGACTTATTTCCACGTTGAATTAATTGTGTCGCGATCGTTTACACGCGCGACCAATATATCCCCGATACTGCGGCACGATCGATAGCCGGTATTTAATCGACTGGAGATATGGTTAATAACATTTATTCAGTTCACGCTTGTCCGCGCTTCCTGCTGACAAGCTTACTGCACGGTTCGATTCCTTCGTTTTGTATTCCCCAATCGATCTTGTGGTAAGGACGATGCATAGTTTTTCTTACTCCGGAATCGTCGGAGAAGACGTTTATGTGGAATTATGAATTTATACCAGCAACCGCGGTCGCCTGAAGAAAAACATAAGGAGATAGAGTGGATGAGAGAGATGGAGCAGCGAGAGTAAATTTTTCAATAAAAACGCAAGGGAGACGTTGACGACAGCAGACGATAAGCTTTTCGATTTTTTAATTATTAGCGCCGAGAACCCTTGACCAACCATTTCCCTAACAGAAGAATAATAGACTACGTACAGAACCTTCGTGCCCTGCACGATTTATATTCGAATAATCTTCACGCCGCGTTATCTGGACCGGAGATTAAACGATCGAATACAATTTTTCTTTTTCCAATCCCCTCAAGAAGCCAAACATACACACAAATCATTCGATGAATATCGGGTACGAAATGATTGTATCGGGTCAATGAAACACTTTATACGTTAGTGATGTTCGCAATTCCGCGATTGAACGCTCGCCTACATCGATAAACGTTGGCACACTTATATACTCTTCGATACCCATAAGTCAATATCTATAAATAACGGTTGTCAAATCGTGAAATGGAGATCACAATTGAACAGATCCGTTTTACTCGCGTTTCTCGTTAATACTTAACACAACCGAAGTAATTATTTCCACCGTTAATTCAATTCCATGTTACATGTTCGTCCAGTAATTCTATAATTCAAAATCAGCTAGCCTCGTCATTTTATCGTCAAATTCATGCTTAAATTTTCAAACCGATCTGAAAGTTACGCGATAAATTAGTAGTTTAGAGGTTTAGACCGCGGGGTATTCGATCGATCAAAAACTCCTGCCAACAGTTGGTTACAAATGCGAATTGATAATTCAAGCTTTAGTATTTACATACAGCTCGTTAACGAAAGATACTAGTAATTTTTTCTGTCGTTTTAAATTATGCAACGAAGAAGATGAACGGTAGTCTGGGGTCACAAGGAGACAGAGACAAGACAGATACACGCGATCACCGACGGAATGGACGCTGCGCATTCTAGTTCTCGAATGTCAATGCTATCTGGTTTTCTCTACATGATATATTTACGTATGTGATATGTATGTATGTGTATATATTATACACAGTAAGTATTGTGTAATGTGTATAAACCATTCCTTCGATGCAAATGTACAAAATATACGGTACCCGCTACACAGATGGAAACCAAAGCCTGTATCAAGCGACTCGCGAATAAGCCACAACCTCGAAATGAAGTAGTTCATTTCCTGAATACATGCATATATCAATGTAGCAACCCGACGAGTGGTCAGAGCCTCGATGAGATCGGTTACCCTCGGTTCAATAGTCGCGTACTAGGTACCATTAGTTCGACCTATACTCTACGGCATGATTCTAATTGTATTTCGAAGCTATAATAATTTTACAGTATTTTTCACAGCCGGAAGTTAACCCTCTCAAGCTAGTAAAATTCTGCAACGACGGTAAAATATAATCACTGAACCATTATTTACTTACAACACGATTTAGATTTTTTTTTTCGGACCTACAGTTCCTCGTTTCATTTTTATGCAACGCGCAATTATTCACACTTCAGCGGGTTTTAATCAAGACTGCGAATTTTTCTTGTCGTGGTTTTCTTTTCAATTTCCGCGGACTAGTCGTCAATAGGTATGCGGTTAATGGGAAACAGATGATGCCTGTTCTCCACGTCTTATAAGGAGGACGGAAATCTTCTCCTTCAAGATGCCTACTCTCGAAGTGTGCTGCAGTTGCTCACTTGACCCTGCCTCAAGCAAAATATGGCGAACGAGACACGTCGGACAAGCTGAGAAACATAAATACGGCGCACATTGCGGCGGTGTTCTTCCTGGAGAACGACATATACGTGTTTTTCGGATCACCGTCGTTTTCCTTTTCTTCCTTTCCCCTTCGCCCCTAACAATATTTTATTGCTTTATTTATTTTTTTCGTTATTTTCAATTTTACCCTACTTCTGTAATTATACGTTACGCGCAAAATTGCGGAAGAGATTTCTAACGATTTCACGAAACGATCGTGGAGGATTACGTGGCTGATATTTCCGAACTCTCGGTGTGCAGAATTAACGACGTGACGTGACTAGAGGCGACCGCGAAATTATGTGTGTATGTATAATACGCAAGCATTAAAACGAGTTACGGCATTGAAGAGATATTCGATAATAACAAGAATAATAGTAATAAAAATACATGTGTGCCGCGTGTGTCTTTGTACGCATGCAGCATGAAAACGTCCGTAAATAAATATTATAATATTGAAAGTGGATGAAGCTGTTATACCTCGTACCTATAATATGAACATCGGTATAACGGAGCGTATTTAATATATCTCTCGATACGTTGTCCTTTATTGTACCTAAGTGTATTAATTTTAAGTCTTTGAAATCAAAAGAAAGTCTCTTACGAGAGCCTAGAAGCTGTGGGAATTCAGTGAAATGACCGCACACCTACGTCAACTGCCTATGTATGTCAGGTACGTCCGATTGCCGCGTGTTACAAAGTATAGTATAGTATCTGTATGGGAATCGGCATTGAGAGACCGGTAGCGTTGCTGCAGCAGCGAGACGCCTTGTTGTCGCAGCCATTTGTGGCGTCGTTTATTTACTGATAGGATTTCGAGATAGTCTTATCGCGGACAGAGATAAAGATGGCACCTACGCTTTTCGCCGCGGGCCTCGATCCCAGGTATAAAATAATAACTCGACCCTATTGCCTAGATCGCGACACATCTCTGCGCCTTATAAATCCAGGCGAATACGTTATTATAAATTGACCAATCTCCGAATCAGAGTCCATATGAAACCCTCCGTAGGTACAGTCAAGATCAAAATGGTTTGATTTGAAATAATTTGAACAAGTGTTGAAATGTTGTAATACGAGACTAACACGTTCATAATTTCTATTTTGAACCTCCGGCTCATGTCAATTCTCTGAAACACGTTAAACGATCATCTCAACACAGCATAAGTTTCGCCATCGTTAATGCAATTGAAGAGGCGGCAGATTTTTACAGAGATAAAAAAATTCCGTACTTTTGCCATTCCGTTGAGTCTATGACGAATGATTTTAAATATTTCATACGGCCTCCGGCGACTCAGGAGCTCAAATCCACTCCCGATGGCATCCAACACCTGTTCGGCATTAAGCAATTTGTCATATTTTTAGTGTCAGATCAGTATCACTCAAATTTTTTTTCCAACAAGAATTTTTTTTGTTCGGAATTGGATTCATATTTCAACCAGGTGTAACAAATTGACATGACAATTATTCACGTTGTTTGACGTACGAACAGTTTAATTATCACTCGATTTCCTGATCCCTTCCAACCATACGTATAGTGAGACTTGTCCTTTCCAACGCACGAAAAATATCACGGAAGTAAATGCGGTCGGTAAGGGCACATGTATGACTGACTACTTATTCGTATATATCAAAGAAATCCTGGAGGTCTCGCGGCGCAAGACGAAGAGCCCGTAGGGCAGAAACGAAGCGGCGGCAGCTGTGCGCGGTCTACAAAGAGGCGAACAAACGGAGGTAGGAGAAAATATACTTCAAGCTCTGGCGCAAAGAGTTGTATAATGGACCGCTTTGCGCGGGGAAAGAAAAAGAAATACGAAAATGGAATACAGGAAAGAGGAAAGGGGAAAAGGAGAAGAAGAAGAAGAAGAAGTAGAAAATAAGCGCTGAAAGAGAACTGTAAGATGGCCGGACAACGAGACGCTCGGATCGTTCTCTTTACCGAGAACCGATTTCATACAGATAATCCGGTATATGACACGGTATAGACGTCCAATTATTACACACCTGTATAATAATATTGTTTCCGCCGATTTCGAACGACGTGAACTGATCGGTTTATACAACCTGTTACGACATATTGTGTATTTAAGTAAATTCCATTGAGGTGATAAAGCGCCAATTGCGTATACATGAGGTGTCAAAGTAACAACCGCGAGTATTCACGGTACTGGCGAAGTGAGTTTATTTTCTCTCTGCTTCGTCGTCATTCTATGTAAAATAAGTATATAATTATCACAATTCATTAGCGTGGTTTTTAGATGCCGATTACGACCACAACTGGATCACGTGCTTAAGCTATCAGTCGTCGGATGGCGTGTTTGTAGTATGTAATGCTTAGCTACGGGAAGCTAGCGTAACGCTGGGGTAAACGAGTTAAAGAGAATACAAAAGACAAAACAACTACGTCAGTTTTAATGATCCAGAAACGGCGATTGGTTGGCCAGTTGGCTCCAATAAAGACGGGGTCTTCGGCATCGCGAGAAGGGCTGACGCCACCCCGTTCCTCCCCCTCCACCATCCCCCCACGCATTCGTCGGCCACGTTCGTAGCGCGAGCAAAGCGACTGCTTACTAATGAACGCTACCCACGAGTCATCTTTCGGACCTCGCGCATCGTGCAAGCAGCAAGTGCACACGGGCGTAGCGTAAGTGCATCCTTGGTATTCAACCAACAAAGGCTTATTTCCTTCGCTGAGTAAATTCGATTCGATTAACCCCTCTTTGTTTAGTTCCATTGACTCGGCGATGAGACCTAATAAAATCTCGTTTTATCAACCTATCCAACGCGATTAATGTTCCCAATCTATCTCGCCTATCAAGAAACCATCACCACATCGGCGTGGCAGCGACTCCGGTCCCATTTCAGAGTGGATCAAAATGAACTCGACGTAAGTGCGAATGATCTAAACTCGAGTTTACTGATTATATTAGCTGCAGTTTTATCGGTGAGTGGTAGTGAAAATTTTACCACGGGGGAGAAAGTAGTTTTCTAAATCATTCGACTCGAGGTCTATTTGGCTGTACTTATATCTTAAGAAACTACCAAAATTCTTGAAAGGACAACGATTACAGCAGAGAAACATTGAGACCGTGAATTCCTGATGATCGTCGATCGATCAGCCGACTTTAGAAATCTTCCATCTAACTCTATACAAGCAGGTATTTTGCATAATTTGAGCATTGAAATGGTACTCGCGATAGGATCGCAGCATTGAGTTCGATTCGTAAGATCGATACCGTGTTTCACCCCGACCGAGATGCGTACCGGAACAGGAGTACGTTGCGAGGATACGTTGATGCATTGATATGGCTATGTGAAGACCAACCCGAAGCGCGCAACGCAACGCAGCGCATAACACGGAAGGGTTTGTTCTCCTTCATAGCCGAGCCTAACCCGACAGATCTCGGACTAGCCACTCAATGCCTGAGTATAGTCGTCCCCTTTTAGCCCCAGCGAAGAACCGCGTCGAATTTATAAGGCGAGTGCAATCGCCTCGAAGTGAAGCAGACACTTCGAGAACTGCACGCGCTGGGTTATACCCACGCAGAATACCGGTCGCGGTAATTCGTGCAAGAAAATTGTGTCAAGATTTCGCGTATACACCTAGGTATAAGAAGAATACAAGATTTCTTCGTCAGTTTTTGTTCGCGTAAAATTATACCACACGAGTGAAAAATCAAAGTAGAAAACATCGCGAAGCGCAGCTCATTTCAGGCTCGCGATCCTGCGATCAGCAGCTAAACTAGAGAGAATGACGAGCAGAGCGCGTGAAAAACCCTCGATGGTGTTCGCACGTATAAGGGATGGGCGGACATGGTGTGCGTCGGAGCGAGTTACAGGATCCGGGCCCTTCTTGCCTCCGCTCGAGAGAGAATTGTAGACCGAGTAGTAGTAACTCGATATCGGATTTATTTCAGCCGGGATTTTATCCGTCGGACATGGCTGGTCGGCGCCAATGGAAGTGTCTGAGTCGCCGCTCAATTGTCATCGGAATATTAATAATTAACCGGCCACTCAACGGACCCGCGTTCTCTCTACAATCGGTAATAATTTTCAATGAAAATACCGATCGCAACGATACGTTTAATTCGCTGAATTGATATTTCAACCGCGACATTAATCATTGATCAATTTTTTCAATCGTATATCTTGGTCAACTGCAAAGCGTCCAGCTACCATTTTCAATCCAAACAGCATCGTATGTCCGCAAGCGAAAAGTTATCTAATTTTCCCTTAGACGATAAGTCACGGGCGCTATAAACTATGCCACACCAGAGAGACACGCGATGCGTTGTATATACGTAAGATACACGTGCGGTAGGGACGTGCGATGAGTTTAATTGAAAATCAATCACGATTGTCCGGCACCTTCTTCTTGCTTCCGGACACCCCCCGGTTCTTGCTTTTTTTTTTTTCCTCTCTTTATTTCCTTTCTCCCTTCTCTTATAATTCAATTGTTAATCTTCCCTGTAAAGTAGATAATTCTCGAAAAAAACCCTCAAAGTTTGCGCAAGCGGTAGTAAAGTTTCTCAATTCTAAACAGCCTGAACGACGAGTCAATTAATTTCTTTTCTCAGAGTTTCATTGCAGTTTATACATACTCACACCGGAAGTATTAATATGCAACGTCTGTTTTCATTATTCATGCGGGCCTCGTACTTATCTTTGCATACTCGAAGAATTCGGGTGAAATTTGAATTCATAACCTACGTCTCTGTGATCAGAGGATTCTGTGAAAGGTAGGGATAATTTCGGATTTCGGGATTATTATTGCACAAATGACGAACGGTGCAGGGAAAATCGGCTACCTGACACCGCCGTTTTACGACGCTAGAAGATGGAGAAAAACCGGGAACAAGGTTTTGGGGTCGATTGTCGAATCCTTTAGAAAACGGGAATCCGGTAGAAGTGAAAAAAAGGGGGGATTTTTCTTTGGCCCAACGCGATTTTGACTCGACCGTTGCCTGCTCCAACGACACGTAAGGCCAGTTTTAGCTTTTCGCTTTTCTGTTCTGTTGACACAGTGCAGGGACCCCAAAACCATTCTCTCCGTGTGTATGTGACTTTTCCCAAGAGGCCGGCTGGCTGGCTGGCTGGCTGGCCCAAAGTTGTTCGCCCACTGAGAATAAGGGACCCCAGAAATATCCTACGGGTACTTTTGTTGATCTCCCTTCGTCAAGGGACGGTCACGGAGTCCTAAATTTCACCGGTATATTAAAGAAAATCGGTGGTAAACGCGTCGTCGTTGCTCTTGGCCGACTTCCTCATTTCTCCGATGCACGTGCAATGGTTCTGCAGCTTACGCATGAATGCAGTCATCCCGTCTACCCACATTTATTACGCGTGTAGAAGTTGGCTCCGGCAGCCACGTGAGGATCAGCGGAACTTGCGCCTTTACACGTGCCTTTCACGACAGGTGGATGATATTTTACTTTGAATAGCATGCGAACTGTGCGTACCCTCCCACCTCGCTTCGGTTCTCAAAGTAGAGCTTTTCCTAATCTCACAACCGAAATTGAAAGAAGATGAAAGAAAATTTTCGACCGTTTCAACCACCGGGGTCGGTGGGCAGGGATGTTTTAACTCGTGGCAGGTGCACCGATGTCTGAATCGTTGGTGGGAATAAGGAAGCGAGTGGACTCGGGGAGCGCGTCTAGCTAAAAAGAATAGGAACAAATTGTGACGAGACTACAGAGAGGGAAGAGAGAGGTGGGGGTGAAGGGGGGGGGGCAAGCAGCTTCTACGCAGGGGAAAGAAAAGGGGAGAAAATCGAGGAATACGAGCGTAAGAGAAGAGAAGTAGAAGAAGAAGAGAAAAGTGGAAAGAGAGGAGGTCGCACGCGGAATGTTCAATGCGGGAAGTTGCAAACGGCAACGGTATAATACGGACGCACTCTGCAGAGCTCTGCACGATTCGCCTTATACGTCGCAGATCTATCGATGTACTTGATTCCAACTTTTAGATCGTGCGAGTGCCTAGATAGCATCTTCTAAAGGGATTCATCGAACCAGAGATTCACTAAGGAATCAATCGACTATAGATATGAAGAAAGATCGTTTTGTTTTTCGGAATCACGTTCGTTCGAAAATTTGTGTTTTTGGACATGTTGAAGATAAATGATGAGACAGTCGAACCGCGGGAAAATTTTTTTAAAGAAACCTCGGTACACGTCATGACAAAGGTATTCGTTCACAAAATAAAATCAATATGTAAGCATACCCTATAGATATCGATAAGATAAAGGAATTAAGGCCGGTGAGTCACCATCAAACAGAGAGCTGTATACAAAATTGTATAATTACGTGATCGTTTTCACTTATCACTGCGAGACTGAACTGAGCAATTACAATAGTGGCAAAAGAAACTATCTCAAACAATTGCTTCCAATTTTTTATCTTTTTATTTTTAACACTATCAACGTAACGTCGACATTTTTTATTTTATTTTCTGGATTTTTTTTTGTTTTTTTCTCGTTTCCGGTTCTTGTAAAATTTGTCGCTCGGTCTTCGATATCGTTTTATGGCCGCAGAGTTTTATTTTTCCAATGCGGCACATCCACGTCCACCCGCGTTCACTGGCAACCTGTCCCGGGACGGACTACTGTTGCTTCAACCGCGTCTCGACGCCGACTGCCTCGCCTCCCCCACCGTCCGCATCTCAGACGCGACGCTTCGACGCCTCACGTTGATTGGTCCGGGCACAATGACCTTGCGACGTCGTAAGCCCCCTTCCCTCTCCTCGGCGTCCTTTAGCAGGGTACTTGTTGAACCGTGCGGTGCAACAATAGTCGTCGCATTGTTGCACTTTCGCGCCAAAATTGTACTGAAGCATGGCATTGCATAGCCTACGCTGAAGTAAGTGCCTACATCTAAATTTGTTGTCCGCGAAGAAGAAGAAAAAACAAGACGAAGCGGAAGGAATACGATGGAGACAAACGTTTCCTTCTTTGAGTTTTAGTGATTTCCTTTCTACGATTGTCGTGCTTTCTATGAAAATTATATCGTCTTTTCAAACAAGTCTGCAATAAAAGGCAGCTGCGCTGGATGGAATGTATGCAATTGGGTCATTGCATTTTAACAACAGTATATGTGTATAAAGCAGAAAAATAAAAAAAAAAAAAACAGTCAAATGGTATTTTTTCTTTTGCTTCCAAGAACGTAATTGCAAATTCTGTTTGATCGAGAAAAGAAAAACCATGAACTGATTGTTTTTGGTTTCCTTGCTGTATGCGCATGTCAAATTTTTTCATACTAAAATCTAATTGTATGAAACCAAAATATTGCAACTCTACGCCCTTAATGGGGGATTAACTAATTCAAATCACCTTCTCACTATTCTGAGAGTTCCATCATTTCTGGCTTTTATGTATGACCAAATATACAACAGCAATACGTGCAAGAATACCGAAATAGAAAACTGAAAGAATAATTGTAAAACATTTTCTATCGTTTTCTTACAGTATTCATATTATTTGAAGTCCGTTAAACAAATTTATTTCACATCAATGAAAAACCAGAAGTTTTTCAATAAAAACATTTCGTCGTATTTTCCTCGATTATTTTAATTACCTTTATTCTTTGTTTAATCCTTTTATTACTCTTTGAAGCCCAATAAAACGCACAACTTTGTATTTCGAATCTAATCAGGTTTCGTGATTGAGATAATTACAGGTCTGAATGATGAGAGAATAAACTGATATGGCACGCCAGCAATATTCAAAGCAATTGAAACTAAATTCCAATCATGTATCGAGGTAACTGTAACTGGTATTATCCGAGCCACTTTCAACTTTTGACTATCACATGTATGTGCTCTTGGTACCGTATTACGGCTTCTTGGCGGCCGCACGCACGTCGAATTTTATTTCTAAGCCAGATGTAAAAGAAAGAGGCCACGAAGGCACGTATACCCCAAAAAATCCAGGCAAAAAGTTGTACTTTAGGACGGTGCGTTCACAGCGGCGATGCAGCGATGACCGGGGCAAGAAACGGACATAGTCTACACATTAATAGACGCGTGCGTGTGTTGGTACCGTTAGCGTGGTTCGCCTTCAACAGGACATTCGTCGAGTGTACGCTGCAGGATCCTATCTCTCCTTTGTCTGATATCCACAATTTTTTTTTTTTATCACATTTTTTATTCCCCGCTACTCAGCTGCAACGCGTACGGCTGGATATCCTAAGCTAATATTGGAGAAACTGTACTGTGAGATATATATCAAGCGGAAATTCATCACGGTCTCGTATGGTTGAAATACTATCACACATATGTGGGTAGGTAAATACATATTTTTGAAAAGTACAAACAAACGCGAGGATCGCGGTGACAAAAAATCGTGGAAATGGGATGAGACATTTTTTTTCAAATTTAAAAACGTTTTGAGGTATGCGGGGAGAGATTCGTGAGTGGCCTATGTGTAAATACTCGGCACTCATACGTGTCTCTCACATGGCGCTGCACCCAAGCCCATGCAGCAGCCTCGTTGCGTAAAATCCAATAAAGATTGCCAGGCGACCAATAGCGAGCGATAAAATGCAGCCAGCGTTATCCATTGACTCGAACGGGCACGGGGCGATAATATTTTATGCTTTACTTTCGTTGGTTTCGGATGGGTTTGAAATCTCGTGCACACACACACACACACACGTACCGACCGATATCATTTATTACACAGAGGTTTGAAATACACAAGCGTGGGTGTAGCGGTTGTCGTTTGGCTTTACGGCTTCAGCTTGCGCATCAATTTCACTAAATGTCCCATGGAAATGGCTTAATCGATTCCGTCAAGCTGCGCGTAACTACAAAAATATACCTATCGTATCACAAACGAGTTGCCGCAACGCGAACAACTAACGATAAGTGGGTATTAGCCATCTTCGACAGGTATGGTTGAATTTCCACACATCCATATTTCGTTGAGGTATCGAAACACATGCATTGGAATGGCGACAAAATTGATTTGTGCCGATAGTCACGTTTGGGAAAGTGCGGGTCATTTGCACACATAGGTATGTATAACAGAGAACGCCGAACTTAACGGAACGCGTTCTTATAATCAGCGAAATGATCGTTGACCAACGGCTTGAGTGTGATTCAGGTTGAAATTCCTCCAAAGCACGTCAAGAGACCAGGCAAAGAATTTTCTAAAAGATTCTTATACGATTAAAAACCCGCATTTATCCAATAGACTGGACATTGATAATTTTTTTCCACTTCTACTTATACTGCATATCACTGATCACAGCGAATGCCAATCGTTAAGTTTGCTACCGAAACACCGGGGGGATACCGACGTGATGGAAACTCGTAAAACCTGACTGTAACGTGATGTCACTGCAAAAGCAAATTACTAACAGACAGAATCGTGGTAAAATGCAAAATTGCCACTCAATAGCATATATAAGTGGTTTTTATTAGCACAGCTACATCTTCATCTAAAGTTGATTATTCAAAAGTTTATCGCTATTAAATTGCCCGCATCCGAGTGCAGTCCAATTTCGGATTGAGACGCGTGTACAAATATTTTTCGCATTTATCAAGAAAGATAACCTACGTTACTTGTGCAGAAACTATACATGAATCTGTTAATGGTTAAACATCTTGAATCTCTATTCCTTACCAAGCATTAGCATCGAATCATTAACGTTAAATATTTTATGTACATTTCAAACCTGCCACGCGGTAAATTTACTTGATGGGGATACGTTATAGTCACGTTTAATAGTAATTCAAGCTAATGCGCATTACGGATTCACCCGATTTTCGACGATGAATCGTACAAGAATTCGCAGTAGCTGCTGCCTCACTCAGAACCATGCCTTATGTACAACCATCGGCACCCGTAATGGCTGCGGCAATTACCATATCCCGGTTGATATATTCTTATTCGAATCGGTTTTCGGATAGATATATGTAAATTATACCAGAATTTCGTTTCAACAAAGATTTCTACGTAGTTTACGTAATTTGAAATAAATTTTTTTCTGCTTCTTCAGCGCATTAAAAATCATTTGCGGAAATAGCACTTACACAGTCACGACTTTTTAGCGGCCGTAGCGAAAACGGTATCTCGGTGTTGGATCGCTTCGCGCGCGTTTCAGCAAATTGCAAACGTTGGAATTGCATGCGCACTGTGCAAAGTCGGTACGAGTATATATTCCGGAACAGAAGTAATTGAAACCTGCACCGTTGAAAGGTAGGTGTAATTATGCAGTGGTTTGGAAAACCATCGACTCACCTGTGCAATGACCGTGCAAATATACTGTACGCAAATTCGCACCGCAATGGGTATTACGCGACCAGAAATTGAAGCAATCTTCCTCGAACAATCTAATATTCGAGATCGTTATTCGATTCAATTTTAAAGAGCACTCACATTCGTCGACAGCTGGCTGGTGAGGGAATGGACCTTTTCTTGTGCGTCAAGAAGCTCGCGTCTCAATTTGCGCAATTCGTGTGCCTGCTTCTCCTCGGCTGAACTGTAGAGGCTGCTGGCAGTTGAGACCAGGGACACCGAGGACCCGTGAACTGCGAGTGAAAGAAAAGGTCAAACGCTTGTTGTGCCAGCGAATAAAAATGGTACGACACCGTCTAAAAAATTTTGTCGTCCGGCAGGTCGTTAAAAATTCTACCAGTTTGCTAGAATTTAATGGCGCGTTTGTGTGACTGCGGGGTTTGGCCTCGTCTCAGTGACTTCGAAACCCCGTTAGTGCGCAACAACTTTTTACCGACTTCTTACTCGACTGCAGAATTGACAGACGCTCTCTTCTCAATTTTATGGTCAATGTTTTTTCTGGTCCAAAATAAAGCTGAAGGTGTAAAACATATTCGAAAAGTTTTGATTTACTGCAGAATTCATTTCAAATTCTTAAAACGGCTTAAGGGATTTACCATATTAGCAGGATTTGTAAAGAATTTTTTACACTCGATTTAATCAACTAACTATGTACATATACTGACTGTATAAACACCTCCGTGTACTCTCAGATTTCACTTCTCGACCATGTAAAACTTCGCGACTATCCTTAATACGTAAAAAAAAGAAACCGTAGACTCGAAAAAAAAAAACACCGAACAGCATGAAAAAAACTCCGGTTATTTCGTGTAGTCAGCATTTTTTGTTTCCAAATATGTTAATCCACAAACAGTCGAGCAAGAATCGATGTTTTGCATGTACGTTACATCAACTTACTGTCGTCATCTTTGTGGACGTGTTGATAGAGGTTCGGGTGTTGCCTTGGAGCGTGCGTGGGTGTCGGTGATGTTGGTTGAGACCAGTGTTGTCCAGGACATCCCGCTGAGCCTACGGGCACGCTGTAGTAGGGCTCGACCCCGACACCGACCCCAACTCCAACCCCAACCTCCTCCCCGACGGAGGAAGACGCACCACTTCCTCGGGCGAGCATGGACGGGTACATTTTTTCACTTTTCGTTGACCTGAACCGATCAGAGATAAACCCAAATACGTTGAAAGTCATTAGCGAAGTATTATTGTTTTATCTTCGTGTGATGTTTTTTTCTTGAAGTTTCGCAGAGATAGTTAATGCAAGGCGCGGAAATGTCAAAAAACGGATATATGGCACTGTGGGAACTGATTCTTGATTTTGGGCTGATTTATGGTAGGACGACCGTAAAGATCACGGAACCCAATTTTATTGATTCTTTTGAAAAATGATTATGATACTCATTTCTTCGTGTTCTCCATTACCGTTAAGGTCGCCCCTATTTTACTTCTCTAAGTTTTCTTTTCATTTCCGCAGTACTGTGTATATCCGTGCAATCTGCCGACACTCCTGTCTATATACAAATAAACGATACTTGAAGATAAAGTGTATCGTTATACAGGCACTGTGAAAGCAGTTAGAGTTACGAGAAGTAACAAAACAGAGAGCCTATTCTCAATTTGTGATATTGCTTGATAATTTCACTCGTTAAGGTTTAACAACAATTTCTTTCTCTTGTCCTCAATTCGCTAAGAGCTGCAGGGTATTATAAGACAGCAGAAGAAAACGTCAACGTAAACAAGTGAGTTTGAAATTACGCCAACAACTGCAGTCACTAGTGGTGCATATATTCACCGTAAACGTTCAATTAGTGCCTCGAAAGTTTTCTGCCCTTTCCCTTTTTTCTCATTAACTCTTTTGCTCTCATTTCACTTCTCGAGAATTTAAAGAATAGACTCTTTGTGACTGAATGTACAGGATGGACCGGAGAAGTTTTAGAGCGAAATTTTTTGTTAACGCGATGTATATCAAGCACCGTCTTGTGCGTGAAAAAAAGAAAATGATTTCCCTTCGTTTCACATTTCGCTTAGAGTCTTTCGGGGCCAACCTGTACATACCAACGCAACTGAATATAGGGTACAAGGTATGTGTATTTATGGTTGCTACGCATGCGAAGGCGCACAAATGACATTAAGGACAAAGAAAAGTAACCGAAAACATGAAACGAATGAGTTAAGAATTAAGAAAAGGAAAAAAAGAAAGAAAAAGAAACGAAGGAAAGAAAAATACTGGTGTAGACATATTTATAAGCTTGTCAGATGCAAGAACACAATCGAGCGTTGTTACGACCACGTCGCTCCAATTACTTCGATTACTTTAATTACTCCAATTATTACCAAACGTGAACCACTCAGTACAGTGTCAAACTTTCTCATACGTCGATGTGCCGGGAATCTTTTGAACCAAACGGCCATCGTTCCAACAGAGTACAAATTGAACACCATCTCCACGTGGACCGCTTGACGCTACGCCGGAACGTATGTTGGGTTGCATACGCACAGGCTCGAGCAAACTCAATTTCATGCAGCCGTGGAAAACGTACCGAATTTATCAGTAGGCGATTTCTTTAGTACAACAAAATTTTGCATAACGATACTAAAATTTGTAATCGCTAAATTTTTGGTCGAAAACAACCTTTTATTCCGAAGATTATCGTCTTCTGTAACAATAATCTTCGGTTCATCTTCTTTGTACCAGAAAACTATTTTCCTAATTTATGGCTTCGAGTTGCCGAGTGCAAATTTTTAGATACTTCAAATTGGTCGCGATCAAAAGATTCGGGCGGTACATCGATACCGTATATATCGTGTGTGTACAACTCTTTTTGGTTTTTTTTTGTTTCAGTTTTTCTACCTTGGGAAGGTCCTGTCCCGCAGATGGCTAAAACGGTACCAAATCACTTTGTTATTTTGTTCAAAGATTCATTGTTCTTTTGAATAAAATCATTCACATAGTAGTTTTACAGTGTGGACGAAAAAAGAATTTTGTAAAAATATATCACCGCACTGTTCTGTATACAAAATTATTTGTTCGAAACGATTGTAGACGAGAAAAAAACACAGGTGCTTGAATGGATGTTTTTACAGTGCAAGAAAACCAGGATTCGATTAGTAATTCTAGTCTATGGGTTTGATACAAGCCTCGAATTTCAATTTCTAATATTTGTGTAAAATTATCATTCGAATTAGTTTCATAATCGTCACTCGTAAATTCTGTCACTTCAATATTATATGCGAACACACAGCAAAAAATGAAACACTGAATTCGGCATCAACCCCATGTTCAATCTCACGATAAATTTTTTTCGACCTATCAATACGAGGCTCATATCTTTTGGCCTTAGACCAGGCGATAAAATTTGTGATAGACAAAATGGAGATGAACGAGCTTCTCACCTGATCGAGTTGCTTCTGTTCAGCCGAGGCGGAGCTGGTGATCCGGTGGAATCCCTCTGGTGCATCAGAAGGCGGGCGTGGGTTAAACTGGCTCGATGGGAGCCAAGCGACTCGACGCTGTCCGCTTCACACAGGCCCATACCTGGCGGATGGTAATAAGAAGAATGAAACAAAAATTGACACTTGCACGATAAATATCAGAGAACTGGAGAAAACTACCGTGCAGTGAAGCCAAAGAAGCAATGATTCAAGAACCACAAAAACCGATTCTAGAAACGCGAACATTCACTTAACGGACCCAAATTCATCAGGTGTTTGAAACATTTGTTTATGTTCGAAATGATTCAATAATTATCATCCAGCGTATGTATTCCACGTTTTCGTCTAACAAAATAACTCCATCCCATTTCCTCACGACAAATGAAACATCCGTCAAGTGCGATCGGGTACAACTCACCTTGGCTGCGTCCGCTGGGTGTGTAGGTGTTGCTATGTCGCATCCATGATGTGGTGGCGTAGGGACTGCTGCCGGTGTAAT